>NC_137197.1:625014-645014 GCF_960531495.2 Zeus faber
GGAACCTCCTTCGACTAAGGGCAGGTGCCGAAATGGCGCATTTGGGGTGGCCAGCTGACTACAGGCTCAGTCTGCATGAATCGTAATCCAGGTTACCGGCCATAGGATTGTGATGAAAACCTGGAAAACCATATCCCGATGGCTTTTCTGCTAAAGCAATTGTCACCTCCTCCTCTGTTTGAGTGTCACGACTCACTCTGTACAGTTTGTTCTGGATTACACAGAAGTATGGTTGAGTGGGAGCTACACCAGAGGACACCAGTTGATCATCAATTTTCATAACCTGGTCAACGGATGAGCGCAGGGTGTTGTCATACGACTGCTCAAGCAGGAAATCTGCCAGGCGCCTGACCTAAGGAGCCCATGTGCTCTCCCTCAAAGGGGAGAAAGGGGTTCATGTGTGGATGAGGTTGTGAGATATTTCTGTTGGTGTGAGTGGGGGCACGTGCAGGGAAGGTTTTCCAAGGAGCCGGGTTAGGTGGGGTCCTCCTGCTGACTCCGGAGGAGAAGGGACAAGTAGTTCTCCGCTAGGGTGACTGCGTCTTCCAGGTTGGTGGACATAGGGCGCGGTTTTGTGTGGCAGGACGGTGATCAGCTACTGTCACCACCTTCTCCGCCGACAGGGTTTCAGGCTGGAGCCAACGATGTCCAGTGTCCATAATCTGCTGGGCAAGAGTGAAGTGCCTACCAGCAGACTCAAAAGTGAGCTCCCTGAAGCGGTGCCAATGGTCCTAGGGGGTGTGACCCAGCTGGTCCAGGATGGCCCGCCTGAGGACGTTGCGTCCATGTGCGAGGCTTGTAGTAGACTGTGCGCTGCTGCTTGTGCATCCCCTGTAAGGAGGGGGGAGGAGACGCACAGCTCCTCACTTACCTGCGGTGCCCTCAAAGATGGTCAGATATGCCTTAGGGTCATCGGCTACAGACACCCGTGGCACAGCGATTGGTGGCCTCGGTGGTCGGCGCTCTTCACCAGCCACCGCACGTAAGCTCTGTCCTCTGCCTGCCATGCCACAAGCTCCCCCCAGGGACTGCGTCTGGTGCTGAATGGCCATCAGTGGTCTGTACCTTCACCAGCTGGCAAAGGACATGCCCCAGTGGAGAGCAGCCCTGATCTGCCGACTATGCCACTGTGACACAACTGTCTGTTGTGTGGGCCGGGTTGGAGAAACAGACAAGAAGGTTCGGGTAAATTAAGGCTTTATTGTCCTTCAAATCAAACAAAAGCCTCCACCTGAACTGAAATTCAGGGGTGCGCTCTCTGGGAACACAAAAAAACCCTTTTCAGGCGTGTTACATTCAATGTGCTGGGTCAGGACCCAGCCTCACTGTGAGAGCAGAGACAGAGATGAGATACAACACCGTTTTTAAAGCCTCTGTCAGTTAGTTCAACACCCCTCAGCTGTGTCTGCTGCCAGTTGAGCCGCTGCTCTCTCCATCCCCCTGCAGCAGACACCTGAACGACACCTGAGCAACTCCTAACCTACTCTGAACTTGTTGACCTGGTCTATGACCCGTCTGGTCCTACGTAGCGCTGCTACTAAATGACCAGCCCTCTAGCTTTAACTGGTCAGTTGCGCAGCTTGTACTAGCATTAGTATTTATATTAGTATAAGTATTATTACTTGTACTAGTATTAGTATTAGTTATTGTGGCAGTTTCGCCTACCGCACCGCACCCAAGTGGCATTTTCAGGGCCCTCCAGCACAGAGACAGACGATGGGGTAAAAAACACACGCACGTTTATTGTGGAGAGAGGAGCAGATGAGTGAGTGTGGGGATGGGGGTTTTACCTGTTGCTCGTAAGACCAACCAACGAGCACCTGGTATGCAGCCACATTGATCCTGGGTCCCCAATTACCTAGATCCAAGTCAGGTGTGGCTGCTCAAACCACACTATCCCCACACCACAGTTATGTATAGTTTACAGATTAAAATCAAATTTTAAAATGGTTAGTTTGTTCGTGAAGATGCTCTGAAAGAATAACATTCTTTTCTCTTCCTCTTTTTTGATCTATTGCTATCACTGTCCTCCCTCTCTCTCCCTCCCCCTCTCTCTCCTCCCTTCCCCCCACTCTCTCCCCTCCCTCTCCCACTCCCTCTACCTTCCTCCATCCTTCCCAGTCTGGGACCCTGCGGTTCTGTGGTACCACAGAGTTTGCCAGTGGTCAGTGGGTCGGGGTGGAGCTTGACGAGCCGGAGGGGAAGAACGACGGCAGCGTGGGGGGAGTCCGCTACTTCATCTGCCCCCCGAAGCTTGGTACACCTCCTAGTGGGCAGCTCCCACACTGCAGCAGACTGGTTGTACTGGGATGCTCCCAGTGTCTCCAATACAGACTGGTGGTACTGGAACGCTCCCAGTGTCTCCAGCACAGACTGGTTGTACTGGAACGCTCCCAGTGTCTCCAGTAACAGACTGGTTGTACGAGGACGCTCCCAGTGTCTCCAACACAGACTGGATGTACTGGGAGTCTCCCAGTGTCTACAGTCACAGACTGTTTGTACTGGGACGCTCCCAGTGTCTCCACTACAGACTGGTTGTACTGGGACGCTCCCAGTGTCTAGCAGCGGTTCCCAACCTTTCGAACTTGCGGCCCACTTAAAAATCTCAAAAGTGTCGGCGGCCACATCCGACCAGAAATAATACACAAGCCAAACAGTGCGTTCTCAGAGGACGAATATTTTAACAATCATATGTAGTTTCTTACATACAGTGCAGTGGTGGTAACACTAAAAAAGAGGTGGATTAAAAATAACCTTTTATCTATGGAACTTTTACGTATCATTGGTAACGTAAAACTAACAATAACAGGAGCACATGAATATGAAGTCACCTCATGAGAAGCTGATGCTGCATGCACACATACATGCATGCATACATGACGTTTCCATGACGATCTTCTTGCCCTGATACTCCTTGAGTTTGTGACGGAAAAATTTGCTCGTCTTGGACATCTGCTGTTGGTGTTTTGTCTGTTGGCAACGGTGCAGTTGACATGGCTTCAGAGCTTCATTTGACGAAATCTCGGAACACACCACGCACAGCATTAACCGTTCGTCTTCCGTGCCCGTCCAAAAAAATCCCAATGACAAATATTCAGCGCTGTTCTTTCTCTGAACCTTTCTTTTTTGCTTGATAGGGACTGTCCAGCAAATGATGTGTCAATGTGACCTTTTCTTTTCAGTGTGCCTGATGCTAGCCAACCATCCGTTTTGATTATCACCAATACCCTTCGGCCCACCAGTGGGCCCAGGTCCATAGGTTGGGAATCGCTGGTCAACAGTAACAGACTGGTTGTACTGGGACGCTCCCAGTGCCTCCAGTAACAGAGTTTTAAAACTCCTTGTCGCCCCCTGCAGGTATCTTCGCTCCCGTCTCAAAGATCTCCAAGGCGGTGGAGCAGACGCCCTCCTCCGTCACCTCCACCCCTCGCACACCCCGCATCGATGTTGCCGCCCGCTTCTCCACCAAGACCAAGAAGGAGAAGAAGGAAGAGAAAGAGAGGGAGAGAGAGAGGGAGAAAGGTAAACAGCTGATCTCTCCTAGCTCCACCTTGTCGCTGCAGTGGAACATGTTAGAATGAAGCTCCTTGTAAACCTGCTGCTGCCATATTGTTTCATTTTATTTTGGCACAACTCTGTGTTGTCCATGTTTTAAAGCCTCATGCAGCAGTTACACCTTTCCACTTCCTGCAAAACCTTCACGTTATTTTAACGATTGAAGTAGAAGGAGCAGGGACCCCCCCACCCATCCAGTACTGTGCACTTTCTATTTCTTGGTTTATCAGTGATCATGCATTTCAAGTTTTACACACACCAAAAATAGAATTTGATTTGAATACAATATTATATATATATACTGTATACATATACATATATAAATACAGTATATATATATATATATATTCATTATATTCTATGTTTTGCAAAATATTTGGTGACCTACTTGCACTACCCTCACGGGCCACTAGTTTTGGAAAACAGACTTGTGAACTGTGTCGATTTGACCACATAGTGACAGTTCTGGTCCTGGTTCTGGTTCTTGTCCTGGTTCTGGTTCTGGTCCTGGTCCTTGTCCTGGTCAACGCTCAGCACTGAAGAAGAAGTCGTCCGTGGCCTGTGTGGACCCAGAGGGTCTCAACGTAGAGGTCGGGGACCAGGTTCTGGTCGCGGGACAGAAGGTCGGTACGGTCCGGTTCTACGGCAAGACGGACTTCGCCCCCGGTGAGTAGGACTAGTTTATTGGTACTACCTATAGAAGTACTCCTTCATGTATACTGCAGTAGTACTCACAACTTCCTGTTGACCTAGTTGGCCATGATGTCAGTTCCTCCCTGGCTGTGATGTCACTTCCTTCTGCAGGGTACTGGTTTGGTGTGGAGCTGGAGAAGCCCACGGGGAAACACGATGGCTCCGTGTTTGGGGTCCGGTACTTTAGCTGCCTGCCTAAATATGGCGTGTTTGCCCCGCCCTCCCGGGTCCAGAGGTGAGCCACCGCCAGCCTGGGGTGGGGCTGTTTTAGGGTTATTTAATGATTATTTAATGATTATTAATGATTACATGAATCATTATTTTATTATTATTTTAGGGTTAATTGAGGGTAATTTAATTATTATTTTAGGGTTCATTTAGGGTTATTTTAGGGTCATTTTACACACCAAGACCAGGAAATGCAGCATCTGAAATATTCCGAATATTTCTTCTTCTACTGTACTACTGTACTCAACTACTGAATGTGTTTCTGCTGCTGAATGAGGAATAAACTGGATGTTCTCTTGCAGAATTGGGGGTCCCAAGGAGAGCCCCCCACCTGATACCTCCACCAAGAAGGTTCACCAGATCACCAGTGAGTCCCTGTGTGTGTGTGTGTGTGTGTGTATGTGTGTGTGTGTGTGTGTGTCATATTACCTTAGCAGATGAACTTCATCTTCTTCCTGTTTCAGTGTCTCAGCCGAAGCGAAACTTCAACACCATGCGTTCACCTAAAGACCTGACTTCAGAGAGCTCTATATCCAGGTACTGTAGCAGTACTCTAGTAGTACGGTAGTAGTACTGTAGTGATATCCCAGCATGCATTTGGACTATGACTCTGTGATGAATGACTGGATGAGATCCTCCAGCAGGGTGGAGACAGAGTAGATGGAGTTTGGATGGAGGTTGAATCATTTTTGTGCTCCGTCTTAGACAAGAAGTGATTCCACACCTGAGCTCTGCTCAGACGTTGATGAACTCTGAGCAGATTGAGCTCCTTCTTCTTTAACTTCTTTAACTTCTCCCTCTCCCCCTTTCTTCTTCTCCTCTTTTTCCTCCTGGACTTTGTACTCCTCTACTACACCTTCTCCTCCCTCCCTCTCTCTCTCTCTTTCTCCAGGTTGCTCTTCTGCTGTTGGTTTCCATGGATGCTGCGTGCTGAGATGCAGTCCTAATATTCCTCTACTCCTCTTCCTCCTCCTCTACTCCTCTTCCTCCTCCTCCACTCCTCTTCCTCCTCCTCCCCCCCTCTTCCTCCTCCTTCCCTCCTCTTCCTCCATTCTCTCTCAGTTGCTGTTGCCAGTTCAAGTTCTCATAGTGAAATCACTCTCCCTCCCTCCCTCCCTCCCTCCCTGTTCGATAGCAGAATCTAGTGCCTTGTATCTGAACTAATCGTCCTTCATTCCACTGATGAACTAACTCTTCCTTCTCCACATTGTTCAACGTCGTTGGTTAAACAAAAACAAAAAAATCTTTGTTTCTAATACGTTTTTCTGTTGTTCGTAGTGCGTAGAATCCAATATCCGTCGATCTGTTCGAACCCTTTGCATGTTCAACCACTCACACAATATGGTTGAATCACAGCCTGAAATCAAACCAGAAATTAAATTAGAAATGAAATCAGAAATCAAACCGGAATTCAATCTCATCTTTCGCTTTTTGTGCCAGTTGAATCCCCCGAAGATAAACAATCATGAAGCAACAGGAAACAAAACTGACTCAGAATGCTCACACAATGCAATAGAAGTGATTATAAGATGTTTTTAATTAGTAATGTGTAGACCCCCATGTACACATGAATACTCTTTAAACACTCTTCAAATACTCTTTAAATCGACATCTTACAGCATCAGGGCGAAAAGATTAAGTTCTCGTGAAATGTATTTATCATAGACGAACGGAAGGAACCTTCCGAGAGGGAAGTTCGCCCCCTTGAGGTGTAGATAGGCAATATAGCTAGCTAGATAGCAATATATAATATATATATATATATATATATATATATATATATATATATATATATATATATATATATATATATATATATATATATTATTATATATATATATATATATATATATATATATATATATATATATATATATATATATATTGCTATATTGTCACGAGGAGCTGTAGCCTATCTACACCTCTTTCCTCTCCTCACCTTCTCTTTCTCTCCTCCTTATCCCTTGCTCCTCTCCACTTTAATACGACTGTGGAACTTAAATTGCTAAGTGTTCAAACCTCTGGTACCATGGAAACAGCACTACACTGTACATCAGCACACACACACACACACACACACTCTGGAAACCTGCTTAAACTGTTTATTCAACAGTGTTCATGTTAAAACGGTCATGGTTTTAGATTTAAATGTTTGGATTCTAATGTTTCAAATGTTAAAACAGTTTAAAGCCCGTTCCTCCAACAGCATCAGAGAATCAGCCTCAAACGTCACTGCAGCACAGTGGCCACTAGGGGGCGGTGATAAACATCCTATTTAAAAGCCACTGAACACTGATCACTTCACAAAACACTTTGGATTTGGGACCTGCTGTAAAACAGATGCTTTGCTGCTGAGACGCCCTCCTGGTGGGATCGCTTATAGAGCTGAGAAGTTCCCAGTTCACAAAGTAAAAGTTCTGGCCCCTCTGAATAGATGTCTGGAGACTCTGAACCTGGTCCTGGTCCTGGACCTGGACATTCCTCCTCTGAGGAACTGGGATGTTCCAGGTTCGACTGACGGACTTCAGAGCTGATTTGAATTTAATTTTGGACCGATACAGGAACAGAGGCAGATTAGAATTCACAATTTCCAGCTCCCACACAGAACCAATCCCACCAGGTCTCATTTTTGAGTAATCCCACTCCATAATCCCACCCAATAATCCCACTCCGTAATCCCACTCAGTAATCCCACTCCGTAATCCCACTCCATAATCCCACCCTGTAATCCCCCTCCGTAATCCCACTCCTTAATCCCACCCTGTAATCCCACTCCATAATCCCACCCTGTAATCCCACTCCGTAATCCCACTCCATAATCCCACCCTGTAATCCCCCCTCCGTAATCCCACTCCATAATCCCACCATGTAATCCTACTCTGTAATCCCACTCCATAATCCCTCTCTATAATCCCACCCAGTCATCCCACTTGAAAATCCCACCCAATAATCCCAGTCCATAAACCCACTCCATAATCCCACTCAGTAATCCCATTTAATAAACCCACTCAGTAATCCCACTCAATAATCCAACTCCATAATCCCACTCAGTAATCCCTCTCTATAATCCCACCCAGTCATCCCACTCGAAAACCCCACTCAATAATCCCACTCCATAATCCCACACCATTATCCCACTCCATAATCCCACCCAATAATCCCACTCAATGATCCCAGTCCATAGTCCCACTCAATAATCCCACTCCAAAATCACGCTCAGTAATGCCACGCAGCAATCACACTCTGTAATCGCACTCAGTAATCCAACTCCATAATCCCACCCAGTAATCCCACTCTAATCCCGCTCCATAATCTCACCCAATTCCACTCAATGATCCCACCCAGTAATCCCACTCCATAATCCCACTCAATAAACCCACTCCCTAATCCCACCCAGTAACTCCATAACTCACAAAGTAAACCGTATCAGTAATCCCACTCCATAATCCAACCCCATAATCCAACCCAGTTATCCTATTTAATAATCCTGTTTAATAATCCCACTACGTAATCCCTCTCCATAATCCCACCCAGTAATCCCACCCAGTAATCCCACTCCGTAATCCCACTCCGTAATCCCACTCTGTCCGTTCGCTTTCTGATTTTAAAGCTGTTGTTGCTTTGCAATCATCTTGCCATCGTCCTGGATATGAAATGCTTTTAGAGTTTCTATTGTTTCTATGTTTTTTATGGTTTCTATTTGATAATATAGTTTAATAATAATAATAATAATAATTCACTAAGTGTACTTTATGATTTCACTTTCTCTCTCTCTCCTGCTTCACTGTTTAAATAGAAGAAAAGAAGGAAGAGAACAAGTATTACTAGTGTAACTCAGTGTTGGTGGAAAATCACAGCATGCTCTCTATCCATCTATCTATCTATCTCTCTATCCATCTATCTATCTATCTATCTATCTCTCTATCCATCTATCTATCTATCTATCTATCTCTCTATCCATCTATCTATCTATCTATCTATATATCTATCCATCTATCTATCTATCTATCTATATATCTATCCATCTATCTATCTCTCTATCCATCTATCTATCTATCTATCTATCTATCTATCTATCTATCTATCTATCTATCTATCTATCTATCTATCTATCTATCTATCTCTCTATCCATCTATCTATCTATCTATCTATCTATCTATCTATCTATCTATCTATCTATCTATCTATCTATCTATCTATCTATCTATCTATCTATCTATCCATCCATCCATCCATCCATCCATCCATCCATCCATCCATCCATCCATCTATCTATCTATCTATCTATCTATCTCTCTATCTATCCATCCATCCATCCATCTATCTATCTGTCTTATCTGTCTATCTCTTTCTCTTGTCTTAAGAATTTGGATCGTTTTTATTTTTTCACTGTATTTTCTCATCAGCATGTTAACGTTCATAATAACAGTGACGACTCTACGACTAATAAATAAATATCGATGTTGTTTTCTATCTTCATTGTCCGGTGTTTTATTTACAAATTAGCTTCATGAAAGGGATTCTTAAAGGACAGTTCTCTATTTTCAACCCGGTTCTTATGTTTTATAACTGTTCACCCCAGAGCATGGCCTGGACAGGGTTGGTGGTTCCATTCCCTGTTGCTCAGCGGGTAGAGCAAGGCATTATGGGTTCAGGAACCTAGGAATTCAGGAATTTTAAGGATTAGGGTTCAAACCTGAACAGGCAGAACCCTGTTGTTTTCCTGCCGCTTTATTCTTCTTCTTCTTCTTTGTTGTCTTATGCCGCGTCTCAAATTGCCATTAGCTGGAACGAGTTTGAAACATGAAACTTGGAACAATAACTGGAAATGATGTGCAAATGAGCCCAAGAAACATCGGCCCAATCGGCCAGATGGTGGAGCTGTAATTAAGGCCCAAAGGCGGAATTTATGAAGGGCCACGCCCCTCACACGTTAACTCAGACTGACTTGAAATTTGATACACAAGTCCAGCTCAATTTTCTCTCCAAAAAAACGTTGTGGACCATAAAAGTCCGCCATGATGGATTTATTGCTAATTTGCATAATGGGAAAAACAGTAATGTGTCTACTTTTTGGATTTTGACTGTATCAACACCAAATTTGGCATACATACATACAGCATTGCAGGACTGAGATACACATTTCGATAATAAATTAGGAAGATTGGTCCAAAAACATGGACACCATCATCCAAAAAATGTTGGATGCAAAAGGTAGGGCTTAAAAAATTGGCCATAAGTCTTAACCATTTGTCCAATCATCATAAATCTTGGAAGATACCTTCAGTCCATGTTTAAAAATAGGTCTTCCAAAGAATTTTGAGCCCGACCCATAGGGGGCGCCACAAATGCCACAAACCTGTATCTAAAAAAACCCAGTGGACAGAATTTCACCAAATTTGGTGTACATAGTCTGGAAGCAAGTATTAAGCAAAATATCAAGTGCCGTGTTGATTGGTGCAGGTGGGCCTGCACAACATTCTTTGGTTAATGTACCATGTGCGGCCATGTTTTTGAACCGATCTTGCTCATTTATAATAGAAATGTGTATCCCAGTCCGGCAATGCTGTATACCAAACTTGGTGTTAATAAAGTCAAAATACAAAAAGTAGATGTCACGTTAATCTTTTCAGTTTATGCAATTAAACATCAAATCCATCATAGCGGACTTTAAAGGTCCAAAAGGCTTTTTGAATTTTAACTGTACCCACAGCAAATGTGGTATACACCATCCATTGCAGGATTGAGAGACACAATTCTATGATAAATGAGCAGGATTGGTTGAAAAACATGGATAGGCATGCATAGATTTTCTATGGGATTCAGGTCTGGAAAAAGTGCAGGCCACTCCATTTGAGGTGCCCCAGTCTCCAGCAGCCGTTCCCTAATGATGCCTCCTCCATGAGCTGGAGCCTTGTCGTCCATGAAGCTGAAATGAGGCCTGTGTTGTTCATGCAGGGGCACAATGACTGGATGAATGATGTCATTCAGGTAGTATGGGCTTGTCACTGTACCATTCACAAAGTGTAGGACAGTTCTGTATTGACTAGACACACCTGCCCACACTGTAACACCACCACCACCAACGGCTCGTCTGGTGACAACAGTGGCTGATGCATAGCGTTCTCCTTGACGTCTCCATCATTTCTGCTCAACATGAATCGACTTTCAACAGAGAATAGCACTGAGGCCCCTGGTCCCTCGTCCAGCGTAAATGCTCCCTGGCACCTGAAAGACCATGATGGCTCTGCCTGGTGGTGTGGTCAGGTACCCTTGCAGGTCGTCTAGCACGTAAACCACGCCAAGGTTAATGGTTTCGAATGGTCTGACGTGACACTTGGGTGCCTCTCACCTCCCTTAAATGTGCCTGGAGTTGAGTGGCATTCCTCAGGGCACTGTTCACAATGAAGCGCTCATCAGTGTGGGATGTGGCCAAAGGACGTCCACTTCTATGTCTTTCTGTGACTCTTCCAGTCTCTGTATCTCTGTTGCAACCTGCTGACGACACTCTGTGACACTCTAAGCTCAGTGGCCACTTCCCTCTGACAACATCTGTTTGAAGCCTCCCAAGGCGAGGTGCTGTTGATCAGTTGTTAGTTGTGGTCTTGGTCTCATGATGTCAACATGTGAACAGCATGATGAAGAGGACTGTTTAGATACCAACTCTAATTGAACCAGGAAATGTATTGGTGGATTCATGGATCAAACACCTGTTGTGAATTTTTCCGTTCAGCTCCTTGTTAGAGAACAGCAAGTTGTGCAAAAAGTACTGAAACACTGAACAGTTGGACATGTGCATTCACAAGTTTAGAGAAGGTCAAATTAAGTTCACCTGTAAAGGTTATAGTGCATTTTAGGTTCATCTTGAAATTTCACCCGAAAGCCCAATATCCCGAACTTTTTGTGAGTAGTGTATATATTTCTCATAAGTGTTACATGCGCAATTATTGAAAGGCTGCATCCATTGTGAGGATGCAACATGCGTGTGATTGGTCTCATTCCTCCTTTAAACACAATTAAAGTAGCTGAAGTGTCTTTGCTCAGCTTTGTGAATCCCCAAACCTGCTTGTGCATTTATTTTGGGGGATTGAGCTGCAATCCTTATGTTGAGCACAAAAAGGTTTGAATACGTGAGCTGCCGCTTGCAACTGCAGTATTGTGTAGTGGTGAATTATGGTGTGATGTTGTGTTGTTTTATTGTTTTATTGTAGGGTCGTTATATTGCAGAAACGCTGCTCTGCTTGCGTCTTCAATTCATGATTTGAAGTAAACAAAGTTGATTTTCACCGTTACCGTTTATTAATTTGCATCAATACAAATTGATGTGGAAATGCTGTGATGCTTCACAGCAAAATGCTGGAAATACACCACATCAAACAAAAATAAAGAGCTATTGGGAGCAGAGTGGTTCTGGTTCAGAGGAAGACCGCCATCATATTTCTCTCCTTGTTGGACGCTGCAGGAAACGAAGACTTGGAGGGAGGTCCCAGCTGGCGCTTGGTCCTTGCTCTGCGGTTCTTAAACCAAACCTGGAGGGAGGAAAGATGGAGGGAGGGATGAATTGGTATGAATGTAGTGGCCATTTTAGTTGAATAATGATCACTGGGCGCAGCGCTGCAGTGACTGCTAAAACTAGACTCAGCTAAAGAACTATGGTCCTTTAACTGAGTGATTTGATTTTGAAAAGATATATTTTCAGATAAACTTTAAGAAACACTGGCAAACAGATGGAGCGGAGGCGGTGCCCTGCTCACCCTGACGGTCTCCGGGCTCAGGCCGCTCCTCCGGGCCAGTTGGGCGCGGCCGTCCGCCGCCGGGTAGCAGGTCCGGGCGAACAAAGCCTCCAGCTCCCGGCGCTGCTCCTCCGTGAACACCGTCCTCACGCGGGGCCTCTGGGACGGCTGCATGGCGTCCGGGTCACTGAGGTTACCAGGGTGACCAAGATGACCCGCCATCGTAGCACAACCTGGGGAATGATGTTCATTTCAATGAGGAAAATATAATATTTTGTATTACAAGTATTCATAACAACATTCATATGAAATATCAAATTCTTGAAATGAGTGAACTTAACTTTTAAAATGCTCTCATTTGTGAAAACTATTTTCTTTGTGTTTTCTGGAGAATAAACAGAAAAAATGAAGGTTTAAATGTAAAGATTAGAAAAGTTAAAAATCTGCCTTCAGTTGGTTTAAGTTATTTTCAGTATAAACAGTAAAATCGACACTTTTAGTAAAATACATCAAGCGGAATACACCAGTAATGTGGTCATTCTTTTAGAGGTGGTTAAAGCTCTGGTTTTCACCTGGTTCCCCTCTGGGGTCTCTGAAGAAGCAGTTGTGGTCGAACTCTGGAAGATGGAAAATGAAACCTCCGCAACTGTCGGAGCTGCAGCCTCCACAGCCCGGGTCTCGGTACGTCAGAGGCGGCAGCAGGACCCCTGGGGGGTCGGGGCGGTGGGAAGAAGCTTCTGGAGCAAGGAGAACACTGTGGAGAGGGACCCGAGGTGGAGCAGCGCAGGGCCGAACATTTGGGGCCAGAATGTGGTCGATGGAGAAGTTGGAGAACCTGGATCCATCCATGAGGAGAAGTGTCCAAAATAATTCAGATAAACCTTGTAGTAAAACCCTCTGCTGGTCTGGACCTTCTGCTTCTCCTGGTCTGGACCTGCTGAGCCCTTGCTGAACCATCTTATGAAGGTGTGGGGATCTGGAGCTGCACGGTGCAGACTGAAGCTCCATTAGCATCTCTTTGTGTGAAGGAACATGGAGCCATTTCAAGCTGCAGCATCAGACTCTGATCATTGACTCTGATCAGACCTTCAAGTTCAACATGAAACTTCAGATGTTTCTGGTCCTGGAGCCTTGAAGGTCCTGGAGCCTTGCAGGTCCTGCTCCAATGAAACAATACCTGCAGAATATTCTAAGTCACGATGTTCTGCTTCATGAATTACTTGGAGATCTTTATTTACATTAAAGTTTCATTAAATATTTGATTGAAAAATGAGAAATAATAAAGGCACAGTGATGAATTTCAAAGACATTTTTAATTTAGTAATAACAAAATAAATCTAAAAACTTTCATTATGAGGCCCCAGAAATAGGTTTTATATTCAGCTGCTTGTCACATCTAAAGGTGATTTTATACAATTTGTTATTGTTATTTATTGTAGTTATTAGTTATTTATTATATAAAAATGGTCCCATGTAACATTTATTTTTATAACAGTTGAGTTTGTAAGTTAGAATAAAAAATAGAATAGTCAACTACAGCTGCATAATTACTACTATAGAAGCAAAATAATAATAATAATAATAATAATAATAATAATAATAATAGAAGAATTGAAAACAAAAAGTTATGTCTCTGGTCAAAGATCAGGATTTATTAAAAATTAAACTAAAGTTAAATCGGATGAGATGAAACAATAACATTCATTAGAATAAAAGATTTCTCTAAATGTTCTTTTTGTCTTTTCTCCTTTTGTTATTTTTGGAGATTAATATGAACAACCTTTAGATGTTATAATACTTGGAATAGCGCTCCACAGTACTTCATCCTACTGAAAGTACTTCATCCTACTAAAGGAACTTCTTCATCCTACTGAAAGTACTTTATAATACTTCATCATATACTTAACAGTGCAACAGATTCCTCAGATCTCTGTAAGTCAGAAGCAGCAGCAGCTCCAGACGGGGCTGCAGCTCTGCAGCTCTGCAGCTCTGACCGACCGGTTCAAACAGTTCTAATTGTTGGTTTAAATAGTTCAAAAAGTTCAAACAGTTCTAATTGTTGGTTTAAATAGTTCAAAAAGTTCAAACAGTTCTAATTGTTGGTTTAAATAGTTCAAAAAGTTCAAACAGTTCTAATTGTTGGTTTAAATAGTTCAAAAAGTTCAAACAGTTCTAATTGTTGGTTTAATTACTTCAAAAAGTTCAAACAGTTCTAATTGTTGGTTTAAATAGTTCAAAAAGTTCAAACAGTTCTAATTGTTGGTTTAATTACTTCAAAAAGTTCAAACAGTTCTAATTGTTGGTTTAAATAGTTCAAAAAGTTCAAACAGTTCTAATTGTTGGTTTAAATAGTTCAAAAAGTTCAAACAGTTCTAATTGTTGGTTTAAATAGTTCAAAAAGTTCAAACAGTTCTAATTGTTGGTTTAATTACTTCAAAAAGTTCAAACAGTTCTAATTGTTGGTTTAATTACTTCAAAAAGTTCAAACAGTTCTAATTGTTGGTTTAATTACTTCAAAAAGTTCAAACAGTTCTAATTGTTGGTTTAATTACTTCAAAAAGTTCAAACAGTTCTAATTGTTGGTTTAAATAGTTCAAAAAGTTCAAACAGTTCTAATTGTTGGTTTAAATAGTTCAAAAAGTTCAAACAGTTCTAATTGTTGGTTTAATTAGTTCAAAAAGTTCAAACAGTTCTAATTGTTGGTTTAAATAGTTCAAAAAGTTCAAACAGTTCTAATTGTTGGTTTAAATAGTTCAAAAAGTTCAAACAGTTCTAATTGTTGGTTTAAATAGTTCAAAAAGTTCAAACAGTTCTAATTGTTGGTTTAATTAGTTCAAAAAGTTCAAACAGTTCTAATTGTTGGTTTAAATAGTTCAAAAAGTTCAAACAGTTCTAATTGTTGGTTTAAATAGTTCAAAAAGTTCAAACAGTTCTAATTGTTGGTTTAATTACTTCAAAAAGTTCAAACAGTTCTAATTGTTGGTTTAAATAGTTCAAAAAGTTCAAACAGTTCTAATTGTTGGTTTAAATAGTTCAAAAACTTCAAACAGTTCTAATTGTTGGTTTAAATAGTTCAAAAAGTTCAAACAGTTCTAATTGTTGGTTTAAATAGTTCAAAAAGTTCAAACAGTTCTAATTGTTGGTTTAATTACTTCAAAAAGTTCAAACAGTTCTAATTGTTGGTTTAAATAGTTCAAAAAGTTCAAACAGTTCTAATTGTTGGTTTAAATAGTTCAAAAAGTTCAAACAGTTCTAATTGTTGGTTTAATTACTTCAAAAAGTTCAAACAGTTCTAATTGTTGGTTTAAATAGTTCAAAAAGTTCAAACAGTTCTAATTGTTGGTTTAATTACTTCAAAAAGTTCAAACAGTTCTAATTGTTGGTTTAAATAGTTCAAAAAGTTCAAACAGTTCTAATTGTTGGTTTAAATAGTTCAAAAAGTTCAAACAGTTCTAATTGTTGGTTTAAATAGTTCACACAGTTAAAGATCTTTTCAATCTTTAAAGAGTTAAAGATATGTTAAATAGTTCAAACAGTTAAAGATATTTGAAATAGTTCAAATAATTAAAGATATTTGAAATAGTTAAAACAGTTAAAGATCTTTTAAATAGTTCAAAGAATTAAAGATATTTAAAATAGTTCAAGGAATTAAAGATATTTAAAATAGTTCAAGGAATTAAAGATATTTTAAATAGTTCAAAGAGTTCAAAGTGTTAAAACATTTTAAATAGTTCAAAGAGTTGAAGTTAGTTTAAACAGTTCAAACAGTTAAAGTTAGTAAAAATAGTTAAAACAGTTCAAACAGTGAAAGTTCATTAAATAGTTAAAACAGTTCAAACAGTTAAAGTTAGTAAAAATAGTTAAAACAGTTCAAACAGTGAAAGTTCGTTTAAGTAGTTAAAACAGTTCAAACAGTTTAAGTGAGTTTAAATAGTTAAAACAGTTAAAGTTAGTTTAAATAGTTTAAACAGTTAAAGTTATTTTAAATAGTTAAAACAGTTTAAACCATTTAAACAGTTAAAGTTAGTTTAAACATTTAAAACAGTTCAAACAGTTAAAGTTAGTTTAAATAGTTAAAACCATTTAAACAGTTAAAGTTAGTTTAAACAGTTAAAGTTAGTTTAAATAGTTAAAGCAGTTAAGGTTAGTTTAAATAGTTAAAACAGTTCAAACAGTTAGTTAGTTTAAAGAGTTAAAACAGTTCAAACCATTTAAACAGTTAAAGTTAGTTTAAACAGTTAAAACAGTTCAAACAGTTAGTTAGTTTAAATAGTTAAAACAGTTCAAACCATTTAAACAGTTAAAGTTAGTTTAAACAGTTCCAACCATTAAACAGTTAAAGTTAGTTTAAACAGTTGAAACAATTCAAACAGTTCAAACAGTTAAAGTTAGTTTAAATAGTTAAAACCATTTAAACAGTTAAAGTTAGTTTAAACAGTTAAAGTTAGTTTAAATAGTTAAAGCAGTTAAGGTTAGTTTAAATAGTTAAAACAGTTCAAACAGTTAGTTAGTTTAAATAGTTAAAACAGTTCAAACCATTTAAACAGTTAAAGTTAGTTTAAACAGTTAAAACAGTTCAAACAGTTAGTTAGTTTAAATAGTTAAAACAGTTCAAACCATTTAAACAGTTAAAGTTAGTTTAAACAGTTCCAACCATTAAACAGTTAAAGTTAGTTGAAACGGTTGAAACAATTCAAACAGTTCAAACAGTTAAAGTTAGTTTCAATAGTTAAAACAATTAAAGTTAGTTTCAATAGTTAAAACAATTAAAGTTAGTTTCAATAGTTAAAACAGTTCAAACAGTTCAAGTGAGTTTAAACAGTTCAAACAGTTCAAACAGTTAAAGTTCGTTCAAACAGTTCAAGTTAGTTTAAATAGTTCAAACAGTTCAAACAGTTAAAGTTAGTTCAAACAGTTGAAACAATTCAAACAGTTCAAACAGTTAAAGTTAGTTTCAATAGTTCAAACAGTTCAAACAGTTAAAGTTAGTTTCAATAGTTCAAACAGTTCAAACAGTTCAAGTGAGTTTAAACAGTTCAAACAGTTCAAACAGTTAAAGTTATTTCAAACAGTTCAAGTTAGTTTAAATAGTTTAAACAGTTCAAACAGTTAAAGTTAGTTCAAACAGTTCAAGTTAGTTTAAATAGTTTAAACAGTTCAAACAGTTAAAGTTAGTTCAAACAGTTCAAGTTAGTTTAAATAGTTTAAACAGTTCAAACAGTTAAAGTTAGTTCAAACAGTTAAAGTTAGTTTAAATAGTTTAAACAGTTCAAACAGTTAAAGTTAGTTTAAATAGTTTAAACAGTTCAAACAGTTAAAGTTAGTTTAAATAGTTTAAACAGTTCAAACAGTTAAAGTTAGTTTAAATAGTTTAAACAGTTCAAACAGTTAAAGTTAGTTCAAACAGTTAAAGTTAGTTTAAATAGTTTAAACAGTTCAAACAGTTAAAGTTAGTTCAAACAGTTAAAACAGTTGAAACAATATCAGATCAATATCAGATCAATATCAGATCAATATCAGATCAATAGCAGCTGTTGGCTCTAACACTGTTGGCTCGCAGCATGAAGGTTGTGGGTTCAAGTCCCTGGTCCTCCTGTGTGTTTGTGGGGGTTTCCTCCCACCATCAAAGACATGTATGTTAGGAGTTAATACTCCTGTCAGTGCCTCTGAGCAAGGCACTGGGAAGAGAGCTGGAGCTGGTTCCCAGGCACTGTACTGCACCTGCCCACTAGGGGGTGTAGGATGGGTGAAATGCAGAGGTTGTATCCTACTTGTACAATGACAACAAAGAGATGAGATATCATATCTATCATGTTACATAAGATTTAGGAAAATCAATTCTGACAATAAATGAATAAAAGTAACATCTTCAATAAGTAAATTAGACAAAAATATATATACTGTACATACTGTATATATGAAGTAAAAAAGTGAAGAGCAGGTCCCATAAAGGTGTGGGCTGACAGGCTCCATGTATTTCTGCTTTTTTTCCGCTTGGCTCACATTTAAATTGATGTATTTTTAAGAATTGTATTCAATGTTTTGTTGTAGTCGTCTCTGATGTCCTGGTATTTGTAGCAGCTGGAGAGGAAGTGCAGCTCTGTCTCCAGTGGGAGCAGCCTGGCTTCTCTGGGTTGCCAGGTCTGACTGACGGTAGCTGGCTACAGCAGCCTGGCTTCTCTGGGTTGCCAGGTCTGATGGTGGCGGGCTGCAGCAGCCTGGACCCTCTGGGTTGCCAGGTCTAATAGTGTTGAGGTGCAGCAACCTGGCCTCTCTGGGTTGCCAGGTCTGACAGTGGTGGGCTGCAGCAGATGGGCTCTCTGGGTTGCCAGGTCTGACGGTGGCGGGCCTTTTCCACGGCCAGACTGTGTTCACTGAGTCTGTACATCGTCAAGGTTTTGTTAATGTTTTCTCCGTCGCCGTGGTCAGATATCCTGCGGCGGTGAACTGTCTCTTTAGTCATACTAGTTATCAACTAGTCATACTACTTATTTAACTAGTCCTACTAGTTATTAAACTAGTCATACAAGTTTTAAAATCTAGTCATACTAGATATAAAAACTAGTCATACTCGTTATCACAACTAGTCATACTAGTTATTTAACTAGTCATACTAGTTATTTAACTAGTAATACTAGTTTTAAAAACGAGTCATACTAGTTTTAAAAACGAGTCATACTAGTAATTAAACTAGTCCTGCTAGTTATAAAAACTAGTCATACGAGATATAAAAAATAGTCATACTAGTTATCAACTAGTCATACTAGTTTTAAAAACTAGTCATACTACATATAAAAACTAGTCATACTACATATAAAAACTAGTCATACTAGTTTTAAAAACTAGTCATACTGCATATAAAAACTAGTCATACTACATATAAAAACTAGTCATACTAGTTATGAAACTAGTCATACTAGTTTTAAAAATAGTCATACTAGTTATTAAACTAGTCATACTAGTTTTAAAAACTATTATACCAGATATAAAAACTAGTTATACCAGATATAAAAACTAGGCATACTAGTTATTTAACTAGTCATACTAGTTATTTAACGATTCATACTAGTTATTTAACGAGTCCTTCGAGTTATTAACTAGTCATACTAGTTTTAAAAACTAGTCATACTAGTTATTAAACTAGTCATACTAGTTATTTAACTAGTCATACTAGTTATTTAACTAGTCCTTCTAGTTATTAACTAGTCATACTAGTTTTAAAAACTAGTCATACTAGTTATTAAACTAGTCATGCTAGTTATAAAAACTAGTCATACGAGATATAAAAACTAGTCATTAGAGATATAAAAATCTAGTCATACTAGTTTTAAAAAATAGTCATACTAGATATAAAAAACTAGTCATACTAGTTATCAACTACTCATTCTAGTTTCAAAAACGAGTCATACTACATATAAAAACTAGTCATACTAGATATGAAAACTAGTCATACTAGTTATCCACTAGTCATACAAGTTATGAAACTAGTCATACTAGTTAAAAAAGTCATACTAGTTATGAAACGAGTCATACTAGTTTTAAAAAAAGTCATACCAGATATAAAAACTAGTCATACTAGTTATTTAACTAGTCATACTAGTTATTAACTAGTCATACTAGTTATAAAAACTAGTCATACAAGATATAAAAACTAGTCATACTAGTTATTTAACGATTCATACTAGTTATTTAACGAGTCCTTCGAGTTATTAACTAGTCATACTAGTTTTAAAAACTAGTCATACTAGTTATTAAACTAGTCATGCTAGTTATAAAAACGAGTCATACGA
>NC_137197.1:650014-672514 GCF_960531495.2 Zeus faber
GTTTTGGCAGAAACTCATTCAACTTCAACCGGTTTGTGTCGGCGGCGTGCGCGTGCGCGTGCGCGTGTGGCGGTGGATCCGGTGTCCTGCCGGGGCGCGCGCTCAGGTCCGTGCGCGTGCATGTGGGAGTGTCCCAAAGTTTAACAAAGCAAACGTAAAACAAAAGGTGAAGAGTGTGTGTGTGTGTGTTGCCGTTTGTTATGGTGTGGTTGGTTATAGTGTGTGTATAGTGTTTTATAGTGTCGTTTGTTGTGATGTAGGTTTTTGTGATGACGTTTGTTGTGATGAAGGTTGTTGTGATGTCATTTGTTGTGATGTCATTTGTTGTGATGTCATTTGTTGTGATGTTGGTTGTTGTGTCGTTTGTTGTGATGTAGATTGTTGTGATGTAATTTGTAGTGATGTCGTTTGTTGTGATGTAGGTTGTTGTGATGCCGTATGTTATGATGTCGTTTGTTGTGATGTAGATTGTTGTGATGTAGGTTGTTGTGATGTAGGTTGTTGTGATGTAGTTTGTTGCGATGTTGTTTTTTGTGATGTCATTTGTTGTGGCTGTATTATGTTTGTTTTTCATTTGTTACAGTTTAGTTTGTTGTGATGTAGGTTGTTGTGATGTCGTTTGTTGTGATGTCATTTGTTATGATGTAGTTTGTTGTGATGTTGTTTGTTGTGATGTAGATTGTTGTGATGTTGTTATGATGTTTGTTCGTCGTTTGTTACAGTTTAGTTTGTTGTGATGTTGTTTGTTGTGATGTCGTTTGTTGTGATGTCATTTGTTGTGATGTTGGTTGTTGTGATGTTTGTTGTGATGTCGGCTGTTGCGATGTCATTTGTAGTGATGTCGTTTGTTGTGATGTAGTTTATTGTGATGTCGTTTGTTGTGATGTAGGTTGTTGTGATGTAATTTGTAGTGATGTCGTTTGTTGTGATGTAGGTTGTTGTGATGTCGTATGTTATGATGTCGTTTGTTGTGATGTAGATTGTTGTGATGTTGTTTGTTGTGATGTAGGTTGTTGTGATGTAGTTTGTTGCGATGTTGTTTGTTGTGATGTCATTTGTTGTGATGTTATTATGTTTGTTTTTCATTTGTTACAGTTTAGTTTGTTGTGATGTAGGTTGTTGTGATGTCGTTTGTTGTGATGTCATTTGTTATGATGTAGTTTGTTGTGATGTTGTTTGTTGTGATGTAGATTGTTGTGATGTTGTTATGATGTTTGTTTGTCGTTTGTTACAGTTTAGTTTGTTGTGATGTTGTTTGTTGTGATGTCGTTTGTTGTGATGTCATTTGTTGTGATGTTGGTTGTTGTGATGTTTGTTGTGATGTCGGCTGTTGCGATGTCATTTGTAGTGATGTCGTTTGTTGTGATGTAGTTTATTGTGATGTCGTTTGTTGTGATGTAGGTTGTTGTGATGTAATTTGTAGTGATGTCGTTTGTTGTGATGTAGGTTGTTGTGATGTCGTATGTTATGATGTCGTTTGTTGTGATGTAGATTGTTGTGATGTTGTTTGTTGTGATGTAGGTTGTTGTGATGTAGTTTGTTGCGATGTTGTTTGTTGTGATGTCATTTGTTGTGATGTTATTATGTTTGTTTTTCATTTGTTACAGTTTAGTTTGTTGTGATGTAGGTTGTTGTGATGTCGTTTGTTGTGATGTCATTTGTTATGATGTAGTTTGTTGTTATGTTGTTTGTTGTGATGTAGATTGTTGTGATGTTGTTATGTTTGTTTGTCGTTTGTTACAGTTTAATTTGTTGTGATGTTGTTTGTTGTGATGTCGTTTGTTGTGGTGATGTTTGTTTGTCGTTTGTTACAGTTTAGTTTATTGTGGTGTAGTTTCTACTGTACATAAACAAACTGCAGATTATAAAAACAGTATTTATCTCCTGTTGTTTCCCTTGGTGGAATTGGGTCATGCAGCTGCTCAGGAAGTGAGATGTCCAAACAGGTCTGCGGTTCGGAGGAACCATGTGTCCCTCCACCTGACGGAGAAGACGGAGAGGAGCTGGAGAGCAGTTGGATCCAAGATAGAGACCTGGCCCCGAGGTGAATTTCCTCCTCCTCCTCCGCCATCACCAAACTACACTTTTCACATCACCATGTTGTCGCCGCGGAAACCAGGTCTCTAAGCAACAGCTGTACAGAACCAATACCAGGAGAGCCGGATCCAAATTGACGACGAGTCGTCAATTAATTTTTAAATCTATTTCTACAAAATAAAAGTTTATCGTCCCTCAATATCAAATCAATAAAGTTTAAGTCCAAAACACACAAACAAAATTTAAAATGTTAAAAGTTAATTGAAATTATGATCAGAGCTTTTACTGAGACGCCGTGAGATCATCCAGATAAAATCACACGACAGTGTCTGTCTGTCTGTCTGTCTGTCTGTCTGTCTCCATACAGATTGGACAGGAAGTGGACTCTGTGGCGTGACTTCATGAATAGCCACGCCCACTTTGAAGCTTGGCTGGGATTGGCTGAGCAGGCGGCCGGCTGCCCAGGCTCCACCCCCGTGGCCTACGTCACGGCCAAGGAGGAAGTGAGGAGGTTTGAGGTGAGGACACCAAACAAAATGGAATAAAAGTCAAGTGAGATCAGATTTATGAATATTAATATTAATCACTGGCTCCGACATATTTTACAAACTCTCATTCAATTTAATCCAGGAAAGAAAATGACTTATTTAGAGCAGTTTTCATAAGTTTTACCATTTATTAATCTACGGTAACATCAAAACATCAACTGTTTTGAAACAGAAACAGAAACAGGCATGAAACAGGCATGAAACAGCCATGAATCAGGCATGAAACAGTCATGAGACAGTGATAAAACAGCCATGAAACACCCTGAAACAGCCCTGAAACAGGCATCAAACAGCCATGAAACAGCCATGAAACAGCCATCCTGCATCATCTCCAGTTTCCTTCACGTCTCCATGTCTCCTCTTGCAGCAGCTGCAGCGTGAGGCTGCTCTGCAGCTGCAGCATCTGGACGCTCTGACGCTGCAGAGCCGCAGCCTGGGGCCCCTGCTGGACGCATCCATGCGCACCAGAGTCCTGGCCCTGACCAGACGCAGCGGGCAGCGCTGGGATGAGCTGTGCACCACGCTGGACACCAGCACCCGGCGCCTGAAGGTCCTCACAACCTCACACTGTCCTCATGAACCTTGGGATGTAAATGCACACTGGTTAAGCCGCTGTTCCTGGCATGCTACTGGTTTATAAAGACTTTATACCTGTTATAAAGACGGCACTGCTTCCTGTCTCAGAGAGTGGTGACGGAGAGGGAGGAGTTTGAGATGGAGAAGGCGGAGCTAGAGCTCTGGCTGGTTGATCTGGACGCCTGTCTGATGCAGGAAGAGCTGGGAAATGCCTGCAGCAAGATGGAGGTGCTGCAGGTGTGTGTGCGTTTGTGTGTGTGTGTGTGTGTGTGTGTATAATGTGTATCATGTGTATTATATTCATAATGTGTGTGTATTATGTGTGTGTGCAGTGTTGTTGGCCTCACTGTGTGTGTGTGTGTGTGTGTGTGTGTGTTGGCAGGGTCTGCAGGCGTCGCTGCACGTGCACACTCCTGGTGTGAGCACGCTCCTGGAGCGCGGTGCGGCTCTCATGCAGCGCTGTGACGCGAGCGACAAACAGGAAGTGGAGTCTGTGCTGCTGCAGCTGCTGCTGCGCTGCAACACACTGAGCCACAGCATGAGGGCGCTGCTCAGCAGGATGCGCAGCATGAGACTGGTGCACACACTTTATCAACATGGGAGATATTTGCCATAACAAATGAAAGACAAAAAATATAAAATGTGAAACAATTCCATTCAATATAAAGTGTTGCAGTGAATATGAATATATTTGCAAATGAGGGAGATGGAACCAAAGAAGTAAAAACGGAAATGTTTCCACCTGGCAGGTGTTTGAGGACGGAGGGCTCTTCTCTGCAGCTCCAGACTCTGGGTGTCCTTCTGAGTCACTTCTAGAAGACGATGCACTTCTCCTCCCTCCGTCCGTCCTGTCACTCGGTAACATCTCATCCCCTCATCCATCTGCCGTCATGGAAACGGTGATAAACCACTAACTACTCATAAAACTCTTCTTCCTGTTTCCTCCAGATCTCAACCAAGCAGAAGATCTGGAGCAGGAAGCCCCGCCCACCTCCCAGGAGCACCTGGGGCTGGAGTGGGACCCTTCGGTCGATATCGGTCGATCCGTTTCCCATGACGACGGAGGCTCCTCCCATTTGAGTACAGTCCTACACCTTATTATTATGTTAACAGTTTACTGCGCTACTGCACCCAGCGCTTTCCAGCCATATGGACACAACATACATCAGATCAAGATGGATGGATGGATGAATGTATGGATGAATGGATGGATGGATGAATGGATGGATGGATTGAAATACTGTGTAATGGTAAAGGTGTGTGTAGGTTATTACTTCAGGGACCAATCACAGCCCAGAGACGGCCTGAGGGGGTGGAGCTCCCTCGTGGACTCCCAGTGTGACATCATTGATGACATCGCCCGCCGGGAAGCAGAGTCGGTGAGTTCTAGAACCACCGACCAACCACTGCTCTCCCCTTTTCATCCAGAGCCATCTGGAGGCTTTTTCTGCTGCCTCCATGTTGTTGCCTATGGCCTTTCTCTGGTTGGCACCTGTTATGCCTAGTGTGCCGTAGGCTTTGCTCAGGGAGTGGCTCGTGAAACCCAGACTGCCCACCTCCACTGGCATGCACCTGGTCTTCCACCCGTTCCTCCAACAATCCTCCACCAGCTCCTGGTACTTCTCCCTCTTTCTTACTTGAGCCTCCTCCATCCTCTCCTCCCAGGGAACCGTCAGCTCCAGCAAGAAAAGTTGTTTTGTGGCCTCTGAGACCAAGATGATGTCAGGTCTCAATCTGGACTGGGTGATGTGTGGTGGAATTTTTAGCTGCCTCTCCAGGTCAACTGTCATCACCCAGTCTCAGGCCGTGGAGAGCAAACCAGCAGAGCAGTTCTTTGGTGTCTTTTCTGGCCTTTGTCCTTCCTTGACAAAGTGGATGGCCTTGGCTCTGGCTTGGGTGTATCGGCTGCCCTTGATCCCCTTGCTGATTTCTTCAGCGATGGATTTGAGGACCTGGTCGTGCCTCCCATCGATACCGACCCTCACCTAGCGCCTTGGAGCAGCTGCTCAGGATGTGTTCCAGTGTCCCAGTTTTGGAACACAGGGGAAATGCAGGTGTTTCTATTTTTCCCCATATGCACAGGTTGGATGGGCTTGGGAGGTCATAGTCCATCATAGTCCCCCTGGATCAAGATCTTGATCCTCTGGGGGTTCCACTGCCAGATATCCTTCCAGCTGACACTCCGCTCCATCGCCTGCTCCCACTTCGTCCAGGCGCCTTGCTGCAGCATGGCCACAGCTCTGCTGGTTCGCTCTTCCTCAACTGAAGCTTGCACCTCCTCCTGCACCAACCTCTGCCCCTCCCTTCCGCTGGCACAGTCATATCGGGTTGCTATAAGGCTCCCAAGCCCAGATCTGCCTTGCGCTACTGTTCCTAGGATGGCCTTGTGCTTCAGTCGTGTTTCTGCTTGCTGTATTGCATCGGCTGCCCTCCACTTCCTCCCCTGTCCTCACAACAATCCCTGCTCCAGACACTTTGGCATCTGTGGATCCAGAGTACTGCAGGTGTTCCCGTGCCCGTGCCACAATGAACTCCTCCCTGACTGAGCTGAAGGGGAGTCTGAGCTTATTGGTGTTCCCATACAGCCCAGTGTTGCTCAGGCTGCGTGGCAATCCCAGCCATCTTCATAGATAACTGCTCACCTTTTGCTCAAGGCCTTCCACCACAGTCATGGGGACCTCGTAGACGAGCAGAGGCCAGAGGATTCTTGGGAGTATTCCATGCTGGTAAACCCAGGCCTTGAATCTTCCAGGGAGTCCTGACTTGTCCACCGTTCTTAACCAGCCCTCCAGGTCAGCACTGGTTTCCTTGATGGAATCTCTGTCATTCAGGCTGCAGTTGAAGACCTTTCCAAGGCTCTTCACCGGCTTCTCAGTGACTGATGGAATCTGATGTACTCCCAGCCTGAAGCGGAATTTGTCTATGACCAACATTTTCTAAATCAAGTGTCAAGATGGCTGCCAATGACATCAGGACGTTCTCATTTTTTTTGACACGGACAGAGGCGATACATTTACAACGTTTTTAGCTTTCATATGAATATATGTATATGTACTGTGTATATGCAATATATTCATTAAAATATTGTCAATCTGTTTTGGGCCGCCACTTGCAGTACCCCCAACGTGTTTTGTTAAAAGTTCCATGAGAATTTTTTAAATCATTAATTTCTAAATAAAAGCAACGGGAAAGAGGAGAAAATAGTTTCTAGGATGGAGAGAGAGAATGAAGAGAAAGGTGAAGGGAGCGACTTGAGCTGAAGCCCCCCCTCTCTCTCTCTTTTTCTCTCTCTCTCTCTCTTTTTCTCTCTCTCTATCTCAATTCATCTTTATTTGATGACAGTTATTACAACAGTATTTCCAAAGCTAGAAGGCAGGTGGCACTCAAAAAAAACAACATTAGAGACAATAATAATAATAATAATAATAATAATAATAATAATAACTGGGATTTATACAGCCCCTTTGAGGAGCCCAAGGACACTTTTCAATGGAAAAACAAACAAGACAGGGTAGAAAATCGAGAAAAAAAAAAAAGATAAATAACAGGAAAAAAGAAAACAAAAAGGTTCTGGGGCAGTCGGCCTCGTTGCAGATGTAGGTTTTTAGCAGGCATTTGATGGTGGCCGGGATTGGAGCATTCCCAATGTCAGTTGGGAGAGAGTTCCAGAGGGTGGGGGCTGCCACACCGAAGGCTCTGTCCCCGAATGTTCGAAGCCTCATGCGGGGGTGGAGAGCAGACCCGTGTCCGAGGACCGCAGCTTCTGGGACGGGACGTAGGGGTGGAGGAGGTCAGATAGGTACTGCGGGGCGAGGGCGTGGAGGGATTTGTAAGTTAAAAGTAGGGTTTTATAGGTGATACGGGGTTTGACAGGGAGCCAGTGGAGATGGATGAGGGTGGGGGTGATGTGCTGCCAGGGTTTGGTGCAGCTGAGAACTCCAGCAGCAGAGTTTTGAACAAACTGGAGTCTGTCCAGGGCTTTGCTTGGAACCCCGGACAGGACTACATTGCAGTAGTCCAGACTGGAGGTGATGAGGGCGTGGATTAATGTTTCAGCCACGGACTCTGACAATGACGGGCGGAGTCTGGAGATGTTCTTGAGGTGAAAGAAGGAAGATTTGGTTATGGATTTGATGTGTGAGGGGAATGAAAGGGATGAATCGAAGATGACGCCGAGGTTGCTTACTTCAGAGGATGGGAAGATGGAGCAGCCATCAAGAGTCAAGATTTAAGATTCAAGATTCAAGAGGTTTATTCGTCACATACATATACATACTTTCATACATACTTTCATACATATATGCAGTGAAATGTAATGCAACGCAACCGGTGATAACACACAATATGTCCTAGGAAAATTTCTTCCTACTAGACCAACTAACTGATTCCTAAAACGTAATACAGTAAGTCGAATACTTATAGAATAGAATAAAAATATATAGAATAAAATAAAATGGAATAGATAAAGGGAATAAGCTTATGTATATAGAATAGGCAATTATGTTTATGCAGTTATGTGCATTAAAGTGGCATGTGAATGAAGTGAGGTAGTGTTTGTGGAATAATACAGCACAGTATACAACAGTACGGCGCAGCAATACGGTATCACCGAACAACCCAGAACAGTGATACAGTATGCGGTACAGTATACTACATGCAGTACAGTAAGGTAGTGGAGCCTATGTGTGTGGCTCAGTGAGGACCCCTGGTGAGGTCAGCATTGACAGTTCTTATGTCTTGATGAAGAAACTCCATCTCTCGCTCTGTTCTCGCTGTGTGGCTTGCTCCACCGCAGCAGCTGGAACAGTCTGTTGTTGGGGTGATGAGGATCCTTCATGATCCTGCAGCTCTGCTACTACACCTCCTGGTGTATAAGTCCTGCAGGGAGGGGAGGGTAGTTCCAGTGGTACGTTCAGCTGAACGCACCACCCTCTGCAGGGCCCGCCTGTCCTGAGCAGTACAGTTCCCAAACCAGGCAGTGATGGTGCCTGTCAGGATGCTCTCCACTGCTCCACAGTAGAAGGACTTGAGGATCCTCACCGAGACCCGGAATTTCCTCAGCTGCCTGAGGTGGTAAAGACGCTGCCTCGCCTTTCTCACCTGTGTCTGTTTGTAAAGTCCATGTTAAGTCCTCTGTGATGTGGACTCCCTGGTACTTGAAGCTGCTCACCCTGTCGACAGAAGTCCTATTAATGTTAGGCCCACGGCCTCCCAGCACCACTAGAGGCTGCTCTTGCCTCATCTGCAGCTCCCCCCTTGAGCCAATTGCACACACGTGGGATCAATTACCTGCATCACTCCACACAGTATTTAGTCTCCAGCTTCCCACTAATTTTTTGCCAGACCGTCAACTAGCTTACCCGAGTTGTACAGCTACTGGCTCCATTCCTAGTTCCAAGTTCCTAGCTCCTAGTGCTTGTTTCAAGTCTCTAGTCTATGTCTCTTTGTTTCGTCTTCCCCTTACCTGCTTGTCTCCGCTCGTCGACCAAGGCTGTCCATCCTTCTCCATCCAGCCCAGTTTACCAGCTTGTCTCTGCTCGTCGACCAAGGCTGTCCGTCCTTCTCCATCCAGCCCGGTTCCCCGTCTCTCCACTTGGATCCTGAACCCCTCCTCCCGGTCATCATCATCCCTGCCCAGCCCTGCTCCATCCCAACCTGACCGGGTACCCCCGGCCAGCTCCACCGTGTGGGTGAATAAACATCCTTTGTCTGCCTCCTGTCTCCCGTGTCGTGCGTTTCGGGTCTCTCCTAGCCCTGGTCGTGTCAATTAATCACCAAGGGCGCCTGCGTCCTCGGTTGTAATCCACGCCTAAAGTCCACAATCAGCTCCTTAATTTTGCTGACGTTCAGGTGGAGGCTGTTGTCCTGGAACCAGAGTGACAGGTCAGCCACCTCTTCACGGTTGGCCTTTTCATCGCCGTCGTTGATCAGGCCCACGACAATGGTGTCGTCAGCAAACTTGATGATGGCGTTGGAGCTGGACCTGGCCACACAGTCATGTGTGTACAGGGAGTACAGTAGGGGGCTGAAGTCGCAACCCTGGGGGGATCCTGTATTCAGTGTGAGGGAGATGGACATGTGCTTCCCCACCCTAACCACCTGGGGCCGGGCTGTGAAGAAGTCCAGGATCCAAGCACACAGCGGAGCATTCAGTCTGAGCTCCTTCAGCTTGACAGCCAGTCTGGTGGGAACTATGGTGTCGAAAGCTGAACTATAATCGATGAACAGCATTCTCACATAGGCCCCCTTCCGGCCATCCAGGTGCGTGAGCGTGGTGTGCAGTACCTGGGAGACCGCGTCATCCGTGGATCTGTTCTGCCGGTACACAAACTGCAACGGGTCCAAGGTGCGGGGGAGGGAGGCGCAGATATAATCCCTAATCAGCCTCTCGAAACACTTCATGACCACCGAGGTGAGGGCCAGCGGACGGTAGTCATTCAGGCAGGCAGGAGAGGCGATCTTCGGGACAGGAACGATGGTGGACCTCTTGAAGCAGGACGGGACCACTGATTCAGCCAGGGAGATGTTGAATATTGTAGTGAACACTGGAGCTAGCTCGTTAGCACAGGTCCAGGCCCAGATATTCCGTCTGGGCCCGCAGCTTTCCTGTTGTTCACCCCATCAGAGCGTTCCTGACCTCGTGCACGGACACTGAGAGTGCGCGCTCATCCCCAGCGGCGTAACTCCAATTAGCCGGCGAGCTAGCGGTGCTGTTGCCAGACAAAAGGAGTTCAGTTCGTTGGCATCCACACTTGTGGCTGGGGAGGAGCTGCTCTTGTAGTTTGTTATCGTCTGTAGCCCCTCCCACAAGCGTCTTGTGTCCCCCTGCTCCATCTGTAGCTCCACAGTCTCCATGTACGCCCGTTTAGCGTCCTTCACCGCACTCCACAGCTTGTACGATGCCGCTTTGTAATTGTCCATATTTCCGGATACAAGACCGTCGTTGTAAGCGGCCGTGCGAACATTCAGAGCGCCAAGGATGGATTTATCAACCCACGGTTTCTGGTTTGGAAATATCCGAACTTTCACCGTGGGAACAATGCTATCTGCTCCCGTAGTCACAAAGGTCTCTCGCTGACGTCACTTGAACTTGATTGTAACATGTCCTAGTCTACATCAGCGAGTGCGTCCTGAAGCGCAGCCTCTGATTGGTCCATCCACCGCTTCACTTCCCTCGTCACCACCAGTTCTCGTGCGATCAGAGGCCTGTAAACGGGAACCAGCGAGATCGTGGGGTGGTCAGATTTCCCGAAAGCAGGGAGCAAGACGGTCTTGTATCCGTTCTTGTACGGTGTGTAGCAGTGGTCCAGAGTTCTGTCCCCCCTGGTGGCACACGTGATGTGTTGGTGGAAATTAGGCGGAACTATTTTTAAGGTTCACCCTGTTAAAGTCCCCAGTCACCACCACAGCCGCGTTGGGATGTTTGTTTTGAAAACCGCACAACACATCATACAGGTCCGACAGTGTCGGTATCCGCATGCGGTGGGATATAAACAGCTGTAATGATGACCGTGCTGAATTCCCGCTCGTGGAACAGCGGCTCCATTTTTGTTGTTGTTGTTGAGCGTCTTCCCGCGTAGAATTTCAGCTGGCCACTCTGCTTCCACGGATTAAAAACGTTCCCCAAAGTTGTTCGTTTAGGGAAGTTTTTATATCCATGAGTGCATCGCAGTCGTAAGAGGTAAATGCCGATGCTTTTTTGGCGGACATTATGATAAAAGTCGAGCGGCGCGCCGGCGCAGGCGACCGCAAGGGGCAGCGCCACTATCGCCAATCAACAACCAAGATGAGATCTCCAACCTTCCTGAGCAGTGCCTTGAGAGCCACAACCATGAGTTCAGTTTTGTGATTGTTGAGATTAAGCAGGTTTTAAGACATCCTGACTTTGATGTCGGGGAGGCAGTTAAGAAGAGACTGAGGGAGGATGCGGGAGGATGGTTTTGTGCTGAGGTATAGCTGGGTGTCATCTGCGTAGGTATGGAAGCACAGACCGTGGTGGTGTATGATCTGACCAAGGGGGAGCATGGAAATGGTGAAGAGGAGGGGCCCAAGCCTGAGCCTTTAGGCACAACTTGGTCAACTGGGCCAGGGGAGGAGCAGGAGTCTCCGATACAGAAAAATTGCTTCCTGTTGATGAAGTAGGATTGGAACCAGGAGAGTGCAGTACTGGAGAGGCCAAGGTAGCCAGATAGACAGTTGAGCAGTACAGTGTGGGAGACTGTCAAAGACAGCTGAGAGGTCAAGTAGGAAGAGGCTACTGATGTAGCCTGCATCAGCAGCAATGAGGAGGTCGTTGGTGATTTTAATGAGGGTGGTCTTTGTTCTGTGGTGGGTTCTGAATCTGGTTTGAAAGGATTTGTGAAGCTCATGATTGGACATGTGCTGTTGGAGTTGGGCGGCAACTGCTCGATCTAGGATTTTGCTTCAGAACGGAAGGTTGGAGATTGGCGGTAGTGGTTGGGGTTGTCCGGGTCGAGACCAGGCTTCTTTATGATTGGTCTGATTGAGGCCATCTTGAAGCTGGTGGGATCTGTGCCGGATTTCAAGAAGGCGTTGATGATGGCCACCATGACAGGGGAGAGGGAGGGATGGCAAGCCTTGACCAGGGCTGTGGGCATGGGGTCCAGAGAGCAGGTGGAGGCCTTGGCCTTGATGACCAGCATAATAATTTGTGGCACGATCTCCAACAGCTGGCCAGATCTCTTGTAGAGCCTGGCCAGATCTCTTGTAGAGCCTCGCCAGCTGTTGGCCTCTGGCCTTCATGGTGCAGAGTTCAGTGGTGTACCAGGGAGCAGGGCGAGTGAAGGAGACAGTCCGGGTTTTGAGGGGGCAAGAGAACTGAGGCTGAGGGAGAGGCTAGAGTTGTAGTGGGCAACCAGGCCATCCACCGTGGTGTCAGGGGGATCTAGGGCCAGGTGGGTGCAAGGGTGTTGATCAGGGCTGGTGTTCTCAATGACTTGAGGTTCCTGAACATGATGGTAAGTTTAGCTGATTGCTTGGGCAGGGCGACAGGAACAGTGAACAGGACAGCATGGTGGTCAGAAACAGCCAGGTCGAGGCACTGACGATGGGAGGGAGAAGTGCCAGTAGTGCACACCAGATCAAGTGTGTGGCCTTTGGCGTGGGTGGGACCTTGAACGTGCTGTGTGAGGTTAAACAGTCCAACAGTGACAGGAAATCCATGGCAAATGTGCAGCTGGTGGAGTCCACGTGAATGTTGAAGTAACTGAGCAGAAGGGTGGATTGGGACATGGAACAGACAGAGGTAAGCATTTCAGACAGCTCAGACAAAAAGGTGGTGGAGGCATTAGGGGGTTGATAGATGAGGACAACCTCGAGGGAGGGAGGGAGAAGGCAACACATTCAAAAGAGGTGGTTTTTGGCACAGAGAGTTCTTTGACCAGGATGTCTGCTCGGTGTATTACAGCCAGCCCACCACCACGACCTATGGAGCGGGGCTTCTGAATGTACACATATCCAGGGGTGGTGGCTTGGTTGAGTATAATAAAGCCCTGTTGAACTTGCCAAGTTTCTGTGAAACAGAGAAAGTCAATTTTCCATTCCATGATAATGTCATAAATGAGCAGTGATTTATTGCTGAGAGATTGCATTCGTGCATTCTGTAGCATGAAAGTTACAGTTTTAACTATGGAAGGTGATGCAGGCGAGTTGGGAGGAATGAGCGTGTCAACACAAACCAGCGGCTACAGAATAGAATGCACACGTGATTTGCTGTGATGACGTTGCCTCCGCTGATTCAACATTATGAAAGGAATAGTGCGAGTAAAAAGACTTGCAGCGAGCAGCCCAGTGGACATAGCGAAGGCGGCGCAGGCGTCCAATGGATTTGATATCGGCGAGGCAGTTTGAAGTGGAGAGACAGGAGAGATTCGTGAGTTCCAATGCGGCTGCATTGCAGCTGAGAATGTGCTCCAGGGTCCCTCTCATCAGTGAGGGTATGCTGGTGACTCGACTTTTCCCCCCAGATGTGAAGGCTGGACGGGCTCGGTAGAATGTCATACACAGCCTGGATCAAGAAATTGATGCGGTGGGGATCCGCTCCCATCTTGCTCCACCCCTTTCTCCCATCCAGGTTCCCTGCTGCGGCATTCCAACCACCCGAGTGGCAGGGTTTTTCTGATTTAACCTTTTGAACTTTGTCTTCTAATTGTTTTATTGACATTTGGTAATCAAGTGTCTTCTGATTGTTCTTGATAGTTGTTTAAAGTATTCTTCATTTCTCTTGTATTTGTTTCTGATTGGGGGACAGACTGTTTGGTGAAGTTTCTTCATACAGCTTTTAAAAATGTTTTTTTACAAACAAAACCATATTGTAGTAAAATGTTTATTTTCTTTGTTGTTTAGGTTGTTCCATCTTTCCCAGAATTGGTTTTGGTCGTTGGACTCTTCCATTTCATTTAATTTTTGATTGTAATGTTTTCTATTTTTTCTGTTTGTATTCTCTGAGGGTTTCAGCAGAATTCTGATGTAGTTCTATGTTTTGTGGTTGATTGTGTTTTTGGTTGGACAGATTTCTTTTTTTTTTCTGACATGTTTACACTCTTCATCAAACCACTCTTACGTTTTGGGCTTCGGTTTTATGGTGGAATTATTTTTCGTAAGACCTGCTTTATTGGCTGATTCATGAAAAAATAGTATTAAGTTGTGGTATGGTCTTATTTATTATTTATTTATTCCAGATTGATTTGTTTGGAATGTGGCTGAGAGGAAGTTTTTCATCATGTTGGTCAGTTGAGGAGAAGCGATGATACTTTTAAAGGTGGTGTCACTGTCAGGAGCCCACCTGTATGATGGTGTATTTTTAACCAATGGTTTTCAGATAGACATTTATCTGACAGTGTTCTGTTAGTGGTGTCTGTGGTCTGACAGTGAACGTGCTGATGGAGGAGGGCGGGGTCCATGTCAGTGATGCATAGTCAACTACACTAGTCCCAAGAGCTGAACAGTACGTGAACCTCCCTAGAGAGTCCCCTCTGCTCCTACATTAACATGTACAGACCTCAGGAGCCAGAGATGCACTGACTCTCTGTTTAGTTGGGTTGTTTCTCTGGGGAGGGGTGGGGTTGAGGTACAGTGAAGGGGTGGGGTTGAGGTACAGTGGAGGGGTGAGGTTGAGGTACAGTGGAGGGGTGAGGTTGAGGTACAGTGAAGGGGTGCGGTTGAGGTACAGTGGAGGGGTGAGGTTGAGGTACAGTGAAGGGGTGCGGTTGAGGTACAGTGAAGGGGTGCGGTTGAGGTACAGTGAAGGTGTCTGAAGATGTGACTGTTGTCAGTAACATCCACCATATCAGGCTCACATCCTGTTGTGGTATTCAGGTCTCCATCAGCAGAACACCACCCTGGGCCTGGTGGTGTATCTCTACTTGGAGACTCCTGGGGTCTGTTTGCTGCACATATGTGTAAATCATGATCACATTTAATGTTGTGTTTCTGCTTTTTTGATTCGTTTTAATTGTCTTGACAGATCCTCTTTGTACCATAACCCCACCTTAGTCTCTCTATGGGTGGTGTTTTTCTCCTCTCTCTCTCTCTCCCCTGTAGCTGGGATGAACTCAGCTCCAGGAGGAGAACATGGTTTTCATCCTCCGTTCAAACTCTTTTCTTTCTTCTTCCTCATGATGCTGAGGCTCCTCAGCTTCCTCCTGTTTGTCAGCTCGTTTGCTTCCTGTTTGCTTCAACCTCACAAGCAGGGGCTTACTTAACCATTGGGTAAGGTATGTACCTGCCCAGGGCCTCCAGCAGCCAGGGGCCCCATAAAAGGGCCCATATCACATAGGCAGTTCATTTTAAACTGTGTTCACGTATTTTCCAAGTGTGACTGAAACGCACCAGTTTTACTTTGGTTTTCGGCTTTCGCCGTCTTTCAGTTTTGTCAGATATTCAACAGATATTCAATAGATATTCAGCAGATATTCAGTTTGTTCTTCTTTCAAGTCGTCTGTTTTTTGGAGGGAGGGATGACCTCATCCTCGGCTCTCTCCTTCCTCCAGCCGCTTCCTGGTTGGCGAGGCCCAGCCCACCCAACAGGCTCCTCCCTAGTCCCCGCCCAGACTCCGCCCTCCAGGGTCCCGTGGGCCACCTCCACCCCTGACGGAGTGAACTGGGATGCGGGCCGCGTGAGGGCATGGCTGGGGGTGCAGAGCGCTACCCTGGCGGAGAGAGCGAGCTGTTCCAGGGGCGTGCAGACAGACAGACGGGAGCAGGTACCACCTCCATCTGTGTACTGGATAGTAAACTGTATACAGAGTACTACACTGAATGCTGGACAGTACACTGTGTACTGGATAGAACACTGTGCATGGGACGGTACAATCTGTACTACCCAGTACACAGTGACACTGTGTACTATCCAGTACAGAGCGTACTACCCAATACACATTGGCAGGAAGTAACACTGCTGCAGGAAGTGATGCGGTTTAAGTATCAGGTATCAGAAGAACGTTGTGAGTTCTGACGTTATTCAGGTAATTTGTATTTTTCACATTGATTCATGTTTGTTATGATAAGAATACACTGTACTGTGATAAATACTTATTGTAGATATTGTAATGTTCCCACCGAGCCCAGTACTCTTACAGCACCAGGATGTTGTAATGCTCATAAACATGAGGGAGCTTGACCCAAATTTCCCACAATGCATTGGGACTTTAACGCCGCAAAAGAGGAAACAAACCTCTTTTCACTGAAACTGAACAGGAAGATTCACCAAGGAAACGACCCGAGGTCCAAGGAAACGACCCGAGGTCCAAGGAAACGACCTCAGCAGAGACAAAAACAGAACAATGCACTAAAGATGATGATCTGAGCAATGTTATATGTTATATGTTAAATGTTATATGTTAAATGTTATACACTACTCACAAAAAGGGATATTTGGCTTTCGGGTGAAATTTATAGAAAATGTAAAAAGTTCACGCGACAGTGATATTATATCATGAAAGGAGGGCATTTAAGTAGAAGCATGCAATGGTGATTTCCTCATCTCAAACAATTTATTGAAACAAAAGCCAACAACAGTGGTGGGTTTACCACAACAACAAATGTCAATGTCTCAATAACTTGTCATGTGGCCTTGAGCATCAATTACAGGTTGACAAGGACGTCTCATGCTGTTCACAAGTCAACTTATTGTCTGCTGAGGCCTGGCCCCCCACTCTTCTTGAAGGGGGCCCTCAGGTCATTGAGGTTGTGGGGTACAGAGTTATGAGCCTCTACACGGCGGCTCAGCTGATCCCATAGGTTTTCTATTGGATTCAGGTCTGGAGAAAGTGCAGGCAACACCATTTGAGGTACCCCAGTCTCCAGCAGCCGTTCCCTAATGATGCCTCCTCCATGAGCTGGAGCCTTGTCGTCCATGAAGCTGAAATGAGGCCTGTGTTGTTCATGCAGGGGCACAATGACTGGATGAATGATGTCATTCAGGTAGTATGGGCTTGTCACTGTACCATTCACAAAGTGTAGGACAGTTCTGTATTGACTAGACACACCTGCCCACACTGTAACACCACCACCACCAAAGGCTCGTCTGGTGACAGTGGCTGATGCGTGGCGCTCTCCTTGACGTCTCTATCATTTCTGCTCAACGTGAATCGACTTTCACCAGAGAACAGCACTGAGGCCACTGGTCCCTCGTCCAGCGTCAATGCTCCCTGGCCCATGCAAGACGATGATGGCTGTGCCTGGTGGTGTGGTCAGGTAACCTTGCAGGTGGTCTAGCACGCAGACCACGCTGATGTCAACGGTTTTGAATGGTCTGACGTGACACTTGGTGCCTCTCACCTCCCTTAAATGTGCCTGGAGTTGAGTGGCATCATCATGCGGTTGCGCAGGGCACTGTTCACAATGAAGCGCTCATCAGTGTGGGATGTGGCCAAAGGACGTCCACTTCTATGCCTTTCTGTGACTCTTCCAGTCTCTGTATCTCTGTTGCAACCTGCTGATGACACTCTGTGACACTCTAAGCTCAGTGGCCATTTTCTCTGACAACATCCTGTTTGAAGCCTCGCCAGGCGAGGTGCTGTTGATCAGTTGTTAGGTGTGGTCTTGGTCTCATGATGTCAACATGTGAACAGCTTGATGAAGAGGACTGTTTAGATACCAATTCTAATTGAACCAGGAAATGTATTGGTCGATTTATGGATCAAACACCTGAATTTTGCCGTTCAGCTCCTTGTTAGAGAACAGCAAGTTGTGCAAAAAGTACTGAAACACTGAACAGTTGGACATGTGCATTCACAAGTTTAGAGAAGCTCAAATTAAGTTCACCTGTAAAGGTTATAGTGCATTTTAGCTTCATCCTGAAATTTCACGCAAAAACCCAATATCCCTAACTTTTTGTGAGTAGTGTATGTTATATGTTAAATGTCATAAGTTAAATGTTATATGTTAAGTGTTATGTGTTAAGTGTTATGTGTTAAGTGTTAAGTGTTAAGTGTTAAATGTTAAGTGTTAAATGTTAAGTGTTAAATGTTAAGTGTTAAATGTTATATGTTAAATGTTATATGTTAAGTGTTATATGTTAAGTGTTATATGTTAAGTGTTATATGTTAAGTGTTATGTGTTAAGTGTTAAATGTTAAGTGTTAAGTGTTAAGTGTTAAATGTTATATGTTAAATGTTATATGTTAAGTGTTATATGTTAAGTGTTATATGTTAAGTGTTAAATGTTAAGTGTTAAATGTTATATGTTAAATGTTATATGTTAAGTGTTATATGTTAAGTGTTATATGTTAAGTGTTATATGTTAAGTGTTATGTGTTAAGTGTTAAATGTTAAGTGTTAAGTGTTAAGTGTTAAATGTTAAGTGTTATATGTTAAGTGTTATATGTTAAGTGTTATATGTTAAATGTTATATGTTAAGTGTTTAATGTTATATGTTAAGTGTTATATGCGTCCACACACAACAGGTCCTTTATGGTTCTCCCCACTGATTCTGTGAAAAGCAACAGCTCAGCCTCAAAAAAGGATGGAAGTTCAACTGTTTTTAAGAGTCGTTCAGTGAGGGAGGACTTCCTGAAAGTGGAGGACTTCCTGAAGGTGGAGGACAAGAAAAGAGGGGGGACTTCCTGAAGGTGGAGGACAAGAAGAGAGGGAGGACTTCCTGAAGGTGGAGGACTTCCTGAAGGTGGAGGACAAGAAGAGAGGGAGGACTTCCTGAAGGTGGAGGACTTCCTGAAGGTGGAGGACAAGAAGAGAGGGAGGACTTCCTGAAGGTGGAGGACAAGAAGAGAGGGAGGACTTCCTGAAGGTGGAGGACTTCCTGAAGGTGGAGGACAAGAAGCGAGGAAGGACTTCCTGAAGGTGGAGGACAAGAAGAGAGGGAGGACTTCCTGAAGGTGGAGGACGAGAGGGAGGACCGACACGTCCTGCTCCTCATCCAGTTATTATATAAGTTATGAAAATATCAAAGTTATGACATTTATTTAGTTAAAGTTATAAATTAAATTTAAATATTTAATCTAAAGTTTCTGTTTCAGCCCAAAGAGAAACTGGCTAACCCTGAAAGGCAGCGGTGAGAACACACACACACAAACACACACACACACACACACACACACACACACACACACTCACACACACACACACACACACACACACACACACACACACACACACACACACACACACACACACACACACTCACACACTAATTCAAATGTCAGTAAAATAAATATTTCACACTTTGGGTTGAACCTCTGTGCAAGGCAATGAGGTGGAGGTTCCATTCCCTGTGTGGGGACGGCTGACTACAAACTGAGCTTTTTTCCACCTTAACTCCATAACACCACCTTTGGTCCACCCAGCTGACTCCATAACTCCACCCTAACTCTGTTCTAACTCCACCCATCTACTTTGTCGAGCCAAGCACGAGCGCCATCAAATATCTTGTAAGTGAATCTAAAACCTTTGTCTTCCTCATCCTCCTCTGCAGCACCTTCACCACCTCCGCCACCTCCACCTGCCTCCACCCCCGTGTCTCCCCCGCCCTCCCCATCCTCCTCCTGGCCTCGGCTCTAACTCTAGTGGCCTGTCTGCTCTGCGGCCTCCTGGAGCCGCCGTGCGGCTGCCTTTCGCTGCGCTACGTCAACGGACCTCCACCCACATGAAGCGCCGCCTCCACGTCCGTTGCTAGGAGACCAGCTTTACTTTTCTTTTCTTTCTTTTTATTTTTGCTGATTTTTGTCCGGTTGTGTTGAAGTTGCATCAAGTCAACGTTTGCAGAGAAACAAGCTTCTGACGACAGAAAGATTCAGTTTCAACTGAGGAACCCAGGGGGTTCCAGGGTGTTCCAGGGTTTTCCAGGATCCCAGGGGTCCAGGACCTCCAGCATGCAGACGGTGGTGTTGGGAGGATTATTTCAGTGTGACACCATCTGTTTCCTGTTTCCTGGTTAATGTGACCCCCACCCCCACCCTAACCCCAACCGCTCGCAGGAACCACTAATCCCAGTCAGAGCGTCTGGTCCAGGTCCATCACTGGAGGACACTGCGGGGGGTCCAGGGTGTTCCAGGGTGTTCCAGGATATTCTAAGGTGTTCCAGGGTGTTCCAGGGGGGTTCCAGGGTGTTCCTGGGTATTCTAAGGTGTTCCAGGGGGTTCCAGGGTGTTCCAGGGTGTTCCTGGATATTCTAAGGTGTTCCAGGGGGCCAAGGTGTTCCAGGGGGTTCTGGGGTGTTCCGGGGTGTTCCAGGGTATTCCGGGGTGTTCCAGGGTGTTCCAGGGTGTTCCAGGGGGTTCCAGGGTGTTCCTGGGTATTCTCGGTTGTTCCAGAGTGTTCCAGGGGGTTCCAGGGTGTTCCGGGGGGTTCCACGGTGTTCCGGGGGGTTCCAAGTTGTTCCGGGGGGTTCCAGGGTGTTCCACGGGGTTCCAGGGTGTTCCAGGGGGTTCCAGGGTGTTCCTGGATATTCCAGGGTGTTCCAGGGTGTTCCTGGATATTCCAGGGTGTTCCAGGGTGTTCCTGGATATTCCAGGGTGTTCCAGGTGTTGAGGCGTTGTGATGTTCTGTGATGAGAGAAGGTATTTACTGTAGAGATGAAGTCACTCTTTATTGAAATGTATTTAATGACAAATTCATTACATTTTTTAAATTCTGGACTGGATATAATGTGAATATTGATCAGTAAGTACCTCGTCAGCGCTGGTATTGATTATATTCAATACATTTACATTTAGTCATTGATCAGACGCTTTTATCCAAAGCCACTTACAATTGTTCAAACAGCGACGGACGCAGCCATCAGGAGCAATGAGGGGTTAAGTGTCTTGCTCAAGGACACTACAGCATGCTAGCAGGAGGAGCCTGGGATCCAACCAGCAACCTTTACATGACTAGATGACCAGCTCTACCTCCTGAGATACCATCCTCAATAGTTGCATCATGTGTATTTTGACTGAAAATAAGAACAAATTAAAGCTTTATAAAGCAGAGAACGATGGCGTCAGTTAAAGGCACATTCCACCTTAAATCCTCAACGTTCTAATCCACGCAATCCACGTACCCTGCACGTAGTACCCTGCACGTAGTACCCTGCCCGTAGTATCCTGCACGTAGTACCCTGCACGTAGTACTGTGCATGTACCATGCACATAGCATGTAGTACCGTGCATGTAGTACGTAGTATCGTGCACTTAGTAAGCTGCACGTAGTAGTGTACAGGTAGTACCGTGCACGTAGTACGCCACATGTAGCAGTGTACACGTTGTACCGTGCACCTAGTACGTAGTACTGTGCACGTAGTACGTCGCACATAGTAGTGTACACGTAGTACTGTACATGTAGTGCCGGGCACGTAGTACGCCGCACATAGTAGCCTACACATAGTACTGTACACATAGTAGCGTACACATTGTACTGTGCACATAGCACTGTACACGTAGTACCCTGCATGTAGTACTGTGCATGTAGTACTGTACACATAGTACCATGCACATAGCACGTCAGACAGTAATTCCACGTAGTACTGCATGTATGAGCTGGCTAAATCTTTGACCTCCAAGGCACTTACATCAATTCAGTAATTTGTGACTTTTTGTATTTTAGTTTGATACGTTGTAACTACACTGTAACTACTCTAACTACTCTGTAACTACTCTAACGACACTGACTACTCTTTAACTACTCTAACTACTCTGTAACTACTCTAACTACACTGTAACTACATTAACTACTCTGTAACTACTCTAACTACACTAACTACTCAGTAACTACTCAAACTACACTGTAACTACTCTAACTACTCTGTAACTACTCTAACGACACTGACTACTCTTTAACTACTCTAACTACTCTGTAACTACTCTAACTACACTGTAACTACACTAACTACTCTGTAACTACTCTAACTACACTAACTACTCAGTAACTACTCAAACTACACTGTAACTACTCAACTACTCTGTAACTACTCCAACTACTCTAACTACTCTAACTACTCTAACTACTCCAACTACTCTGTAACTACTCTAACTACACTAACTACCCTGTAACTACTCTAACTACTATGTAACTACTCTAACTACACTGTAACTTCTCTGTAACTACACTGTAACTACACTTACTACTCTGTAACTACTCTACCTACACTGTAACTTCTCTGTAACTACACTAACTACTCCGTAACTACTCTGTAACTACACTTACTACTCTGTAACTACTCAGTAACTACACTGTAACTACACAAACTACTCTGTAACTAGTCTAACTATAACTACTCTAACTACACTAACTACACAGTAACTACACTAACTACTCTGTAACTACTCTGTTACTACTCTAACCAATCTAACTACTCTGTAACTACACTGTAACTACACTAACTACTCTGTAACCACTCTAACTACTCTGTAACTACTCTAACTACACTAACTACTCTGTAACTACACTAACTACACGGTTACTACACTAACTACTCTGTAACTACTTTGTTACTACTCTAACCAATCTAACTACTCTGTAACTACACTGTAACTACACTAACTACTCTGTAACCACTCTAACTACACTGCAACTACACTAACTACTCTGTAACTACACTGTAACTACACTAACTACTCTGTAACTACACTGTGGCTACTCAAACGACTTTGTATTTTTGTTAATTTAGGGATGGCACCAACGTGGGGTCAGCTGAATTGATTCATTTGTATATTTGTAAACTTGACATTGAACCTGATTCTACTTCGTCCTAAATCCTTTCAATCAAATGAAATCAAAACAAACACTTTTGTGTTGCTGTGGTTTCCTCTTCCTGCTTCATCCCTTTATAGCTCACGACGTCCTGACGTGTCAACAGTGCAGTGATGTCAGCACTGTTGTACCAG
>NC_137197.1:677514-707514 GCF_960531495.2 Zeus faber
TACCATCCTCCTACAAAACCAAACACAATAGCAAAACGAATTCCTACCTAGCAACAAACTGAAACTGATTCCTTAAGCGTAATGCAGTGAGAAAATAGAACAATATAAATAAAATAAAATAAATATAAAATAACACTCAATACAAAGTGAGGATACAAAATAGAAAGGTTGGGTTCTATATATGGGTTAGAGTATTTGTATGTACAGATACTGCCTGAACCACGCCATATGTCGAGCCGAGTCCTTCTCCGTGTTCGACAGCGACAGATGGAGCAACAGGACACCAGACGCTTGTGGCAGGGGCTGTGGACTATAACAAACTATAAGAGCAGCTCCTCCCCAGACACGAGTGTCAACGCCTCCCTCGCCAACAAACTGAACTCCTTTTATGCGCGGTTTGCATCTGGCAACAGCACCGCTAGCTCGCCAGCTAATTGGAATTACACCGCTGGGGATGAGCGCGCACTCTCAGTGTCAGTGCACAAGGTCAGGAACGCTCTGATGCGGGTGAACACCAGGAAAGCTGCGGGCCCAGATGACATATCTGGACGAGTACTGAAGACCTGTGCTAACCAGATAGCCCCGGTACACACTACGATAGGAAAGGAATTGCGGGTCTCAGTGAGGATCCTCAAGTCCTTCTACTGTGGAGCAGTGGAGAGCATCCTGCCTGGTTTGGGAACTGTACTGCTCAGGACAGGTGGGCCCTGCAGAGGGTGGTGGCTTCAGCTGAGACGGAGTTTCTTCCCGCAAGCCATGAGAACTGTCAATGCCGCCCTCACCAAGGGTCCTAACTGAGCCACACACATAGGCTCCACTACCTTACTGTACTGCATGTAGCATACTGTACCGCATACTGTGTCACTGTTCTGGGTTGTTCAGTGTTACCGTATTGCTGCGCCGTACTGTTGTATACTGTGCTGTATATCTCACACACACTACCTCACTTTATTCACATGCCACTTTAATGCACACGTCTGTGTATACATAAATAGCCTATCCCATATATATAAGTCTATCCCATATACATACAGTGGGGCAAAAAGGTATTTAGTCAGCCACCAATTGGGTAAGTTCTCCCACTTAAAAAGATGAGAGTGGCATGTTATTTTCATCATAGGTAGACCTCAACTATGAGAGACAAAATGAGAAAAAAAATCCAGAAAATCCCATTGTCTGATTTTTAAAGAATGTATTTGCAAATTATGGTGGAATAATAAGTATTTGGTCAATAACAAAAGTTCATCTCAATACTTTGTTATATACCCTTTGTTTGCAATGACAGAAGTCAAACGTTTTCTATAAGTCTTCACAAGGTTTTCACACACTGTTGCTGGTATTTTGGCCCAGTCCTCCATGCAGATCTCCTCTAGAGCAGTAATGTTTTGGGGCTGTCGCTGGGCAACACGGACATTCAACTCCCTCCAAAGATTTTCTATGGGGTTGAGATCTGGAGACTGGCTAGGCCACTCCAGGACCTTGAAATGCTTCTTACGAAGCCACTCCTTCGTTGCCCTGGCGGTGTGTTTGGGGTCATTGTCATGCTGAAAGACCCAGCCACGTTTCATCTTCAATGCCCTTGCTGATGGAAGGAGGTTTTCACTCAAAATCTCACGATACATGGCCCCATTCATTCTTTCCTTTACACGGATCAGTCATCCTGGTCCCTTTGCAGAAAAACAGCCCCAAAGCATGATGTCTCCACCCCCATGCTTCACCGTAGGTATGGTGTTCTTTGGATGCAGCTCAGCTTTCTTTCTCCTCCAAACACGACAAGTTGAGTTTTTTCCAAAAAGTTATATTTTGGTTTCATCTGACCATATGACATTCTCCCAATCCTCTTCTGGATCATCCAAATGCTCTCTAGCAAACTTCAGACGGGCCTGGACATGTACTGGCTTAAGCAGGGGGACACGTCTGGCACTGCAGGATTTGAGTCCCTGGCGGCGTAGTGTGTTACTGATGGTAGCCTTTGTTACTTTGGTCCCAGCTCTCTGCAGGTCATTCACTAGGTCCCCCCGTGTGGTTCTGGGATGTTTGCTCACTGTTGTTTTGATCATTTTGACCCCACAGGGTGAGATCTTGCGTTGAGCCCCAGATCGAGGGAGATTATCAGTGGTCTTGTACGTCTTCCATTTTCTAATAATTGCTCCCACAGTTGATTTCTTCACAACAAGCTGCTTACCTACTGCAGATTCAGTCTTCCCAGCCTGGTGCAGGTCTACAATTTTGTTACTGGTGTCCTTCGACAGCTCTTTGGTCTTGGCCAAAGTGGAGTTTGGAGTGTGACTGTTTGAGGTTGTGTACAGGTGTCTTTTATACTGATAACGAGTTCAAACAGGTGCCATTAATACAGGTAACGAGTGGAGGACAGAGGAGCCTCTTGAAGAAAAGGTTACAGGTCCGTGAAAGCCAGAAATCTTGCCTTTTGTAGGTGACCAAATACTTCTTTTACCGAGGAATATACCAATTAATTCATTAAAATGTACAATGTGATTTCTGGATTCTTTCCCCCCCATTCTGTCTCTCATAGTCGAAGTGAACCTATGATGAAAATTACAGGCCTCTCTCATCTTTTTAAGTGGAGAACTTGCACAATTGGTGGCTGACTAAATACTTTTTTGCCCCACTGTAAGTCCATCAGATATATATAAGTCTATCCCATATACATCAGCCTATTCCCTTTATCTATTTTGTACCCCCACCCTGCATTATCTTTGAGTTCTTTATTTTATTTTATTTTATTTTATTTTATTCTATATATTTTATTTTATTCTATGGTGTTCGACTTACTGCATTACGTTTTAGGATTCAGTTAGTTGGTCAAGTAGAAATTCTTCGGTAGCTACTATGTTCAGTCTAGAACATATTGTGTGTAATCACCGGGTGCGTTGCATTGACATTTCACTGCATATATGTATGAAGGTATGTATATGTATGAAAGTATTTATATGTATATGAATGTATGTATATTTATGAAAGTATGTATATATATGAATGTATGTATGAAAGTATGTATATGTATATGTATGAATGTATGTATATGTATGAAAGTATGTATATGTATGTGACGAATAAACCTCTTGAATCTTGATTAGGGTATAGGTGGAGTAGACTAGAGTACAGTAGAAGTAGGGTGGATGTAGAGTAGGGTATAGGTGGAGTAGACTAGAGTAGAGTCAAGGTAGAGTACAGGTGTCTGTCTGTCCGTCGGTCTGTCTGTCTGTCTCTCTGCATTTCCAGCCCTTTAATGCGTTTGTTGTCTCTCTCTTTGTTTTCTCTTTTCACACACACACAGATGACAGCAGAGAAAAAGAGCGATGAAGAGAAAGTGTGATAGACAATAACCCTAAAATAACCCTAACCTAGACAAAGGCAGACACATGGATGGATGGAGGGATGGTGGATGGATGGAGGGATGGATGGAGGGATGACACAGGGATGGTGGATGGATGGAGGGATGGATGGAGGGATGACACAGGGATGGTGGATGGATGGAGGGATGGATGGAGGGATGACAGAGGGATAGTGGATGGATGTAGAGTTGTCACCAGGGGCAGACGCTCTCCAGACACGTCTGTCTGCTGACATCCAAATGACATTGAGTGTGTGTGTGTGTGTGTGTGTGTATGTGTGTGTGTATGTGTGTGTGTGTGTATGTGTGTGTGTGTGTATGTGTGTGTGTGTGTATGTGTGTGTGTGTGTGTGTGTATGTGTGTGTGTGTGTGTGTGTGTGTGTGTGTATGTGTGTGTATGTGTGTGTGTGTGTATGTGTGTGTGTGTGTATGTGTGTGTGTGTGTATGTGTGTGTGTGTGTGTGTGTATGTGTGTGTGTGTGTGTGTGTGTGTGTGTGTATGTGTGTGCGCGGTGGAGGAGTAGGAGGAGGAGGAGGAGTAGGAGGAGTAGGAGGAGGAGGAGTAGGAGGTGGAGGAGAAGTAGGAGGTGGAGGAGGAGTAGGAGGAGTAGGAGGTGGAGGAGGAGTAGGAGGAGTAGGAGGTGGAGGAGGAGTAGGAGGAGTAGGAGGAGGAGGAGTAGGAGGTGGAGGAGAAGTAGGAGGTGGAGGAGGAGTAGGAGGAGTAGGAGGTGGAGGAGGAGTAGGAGGAGTAGGAGGTGGAGGAGGAGTAGGAGGAGTAGGAGGTGGAGGAGGAGTAGGAGGAGTAGGAGGTGGAGGAGGAGTAGGAGGAGGAACCATCTGTGACACGGCTCCAAGCCCTCTCCTTCCCCTCATAAGCAGAGTGCATTGTGGGTATTTGAGAGGCGGTTCCACCTCCTCTGCCTTTCTTTACCTAAAGCCTGTCTGCTGCTCAGTGAGTCATTCCTTTGTCCACACACACACACACACAAACAATGGTGGGAAACAATAGCTGTCTGCCTGATCTGTGAATGGAGCAGATAGACAGTTGGACCTCTGTCTGTCTCCCCAGCCGTCTGTCTGGTCAGAACTCAAACTAAATGTCATATTAATATATAAAACCACAATGGGTAAACATTTGTAAATATTCAATATAATACAGTATAAAATAATGTAAAATATGAAACACTGTAATATTTACTAATAATGTACATATCAATCATTATTATATATATAATAATATTTCATTTGCAGCTTAGAATCCAAGATGGCCTCCAGACAGTGTGACTGGACGCAGGCGGCTGCAGCCTTTTGATTGGACGCTGCGTTTCATTTCCTACATTTGTATTTAGTGGACGCCCTCACGCTCGCTGGCAAGATGGCGGCGTTTTCCATCTTGAGACCTCCAGAACCTCCACCAGAGGAAGACACACAGGACTGTTCTGTTACAGCACCTGCAACCAGCACCACCATCAGGACGGAGGCTACGACTGCCAACCGCCAGGACCGGGCTCATGGACTCACCCAGGACCGGGCTCAAGGACTCACCCAGGACCGGGCTCAAGGACTCACCCAGGACCGGGCTCAAGGACTCACCCAGAACCGGGCTCATCGACTCACCCAGGACCGGGCTCAAGGACTCACCCAGGACCGGGCTCAAGGACTCACCCAGGACCGGGCTCAAGGACTCACCCAGGACCGGGCTCAAGGACTCTCCCAGGACCAGCTCGTGTGAAGTGGGTCAGTCGCCTCACGTGTTCTTTGTAGTGTTGTTGTCACGTCTCTGTACGGATTTGAACAGTTTGCTGCTGGATCAGTACCGACAACTGGACGACTTGTGGGTGGTTGGGCAATTACGCTGTTTAATTTATATGGATAATCTGCAGATTATAATCTGCAGATTATAATCTGCAGATTATACGTTGTTCTCTCTCCTCTGGTGTGATGCGTTGCAGCCTTGTTATCCATGATCTCAATCTGGTTTGATCCTGTTCCAGTTGCCCCGATCTGAGAGGACACGTTCAGCGGACGGGTTCAGCTAGCCTAGCTCCTGCGATGCAGGAGCTAGGCTAGCTGAACCCATCTGCAGCCATGCACTGAGCTAACCCAGTTAGCAGCCCGTCGCTGTCTCTGTAAACCGGGATCAAACCGGGTCTGGACCGGACAGGAAAGACAGAATGAACTGAAACCAAGATGGCTGCCCTCACTCCACCCTAGAAACAAAGATGGAGATAAATCCTTCTGCTTCATCATCCCTTCTTTATCTCGATCCTTTTTGCTCCGTCGCTCCCATTCTTTCACTCAACCGCTCCCTCCATCCATTCCTCCACCCCCCGCCGCGGGAAAAATGAAGCGCGAACAGAAGATTTAAATCCCTCTTAACCGGGGGCGCGTGAAGGGGGCGGGGCGCGCTCCGTGGTTGCCAGGGGCAACGGTGGTTGGGGTGGAGAGCTCTTGCCCCCCCCCCCCCCCCCCCCGCAGAGAGAGAGCAGCTCGCGCTCGCACCGTCTTCTCAGCTCCGGTCTCCGGTCCGTGTCCACGCGCTGAAACGGATTTACCGGAATCAGGTTCGTTCTCTTTCCGTTCCTCCACGCGCTGTCCGGGTGTTTACGTCTTGTTGTTGTTGTTGTTGTTGTTGTTGTTGTTGTTGTTTATCTCTTTGTGTCCGTGGACCGGATCCTGTGGCGGACGCGCGGTTTAGAGCACGTTTTACGGTGATTAGCTCGCGGGTCATTATCACACCGAATCAAAGCATCCGAACCGTGCGCTCCGCACCGGGATGGAACGAAGCACCGTGTACTGCGTTCCAAAGCGCGCCCCCGGTACATGCGGGGTTGTTTTGATGGAGGTCGGTGTTGGTGGGCACCGGGATGGAGGGGTACCGGGATGGAGGGGTACCGCGATGGAGGGGTACCGGGATGGAGGGGTACCGGGATGGAGGGGTACCGCCATGGAGGGGTACCGCCATGGAGGGGTACCGGGGGAGGTACCGGGATGGAGGGGCACTGAGGATGGTACGGGGGTGGAGGGGTACTGTACCGGGGATGGAGGGGTAACGGAGGATGGAGGAGTACCGGGTCATTTGTTGGTGACCTGTCGGAGTTGAAGGATGGAGGGGTACCTGATGGAGGGATGGGGTGTGGAGGGATGTAGGGGTGGAGGGGTACTGGATGGAGGGATGGTAGGGTGGTGGTAGGGTGGAGGGATACTGGATGGAGGGATGGCGGGTGGTGGTAGGGTGGAGGGATACTGGATGGAGGGATGGAGGATGATTGGATGGAGGGATGGCAGGGTGGGGGGGTACTGGATGGAGGATTACCAGATGGAGGGATGGTGGGATGGAGGTGTATTGGGTGGAGGGAAGGCAGAGTGGAGGCTACGGGTTGTGTTGATGGAGGGGTGGAGGGTACCGGTTGTGTTGATGTAGGGGTGGAGGGTACGGGTTGTGTTGATGGAGGGGTGGAGGGTACAGGTTGTGTTGATGGAGCGGTGGAGGGTACGGGTTGTGTTGATGGAGGGGTGGAGGCTACGGGTTGTGTTGATGGAGGGGTGGAGGGTACGGGTTGTGTTGATGGAGGGGTGGAGGCTATGGGTTGTGTTGATGGAGGGGTGGAGGGTATGGGTTGTGTTGATGGAGGGGTGGAGGCGACGGTTGTGTTGATGGAGGGGTGGAGGCTACGTGTTGTGTTGATGGAGGGGTGGAGGCTACGGGTTTGTGTTGATGGAGGGGTGGAGGCTACGGGTTGTGGAGGGTACGGGTTGTGTTGATGGAGGGGTGGAGGCTATGGGTTGTGTTAATGTAGGGGTGGAGGCTATGGGTTGTGTTGATGGAAGGGTGGAGGGTATGGGTTGTGTTGATGGAGCGGTGGAGGGTACGGGTTGTGTTGATGGAGGGGTGGAGGCTACGGGTTGTGTTGATGGAGGGGTGGAGGCTACGGGTTGTTTTGATGCAGGGGTGGAGGCTACGGGTTGTGTTTATGAAGGGGTGGAGGGTATGGGTTGTATTGATGGAGGGGTGGAGGCGACGGGTTATGTTGATGGAGGGGTGGAGGCTATGGGTTGTGTTGATGGAGGGGTGGAGGCTACGGGTTGTGGAGGGTACGGGTTGTGTTGATGGAGGGGTGGAGGCTATGGGTTGTGTTGATGGAGGGGTGGAGGCTACGGGTTGTGTCGATGGAGGGGTGGAGGCTACGGGTTGTGCTGATGGAGGGGTGGAGTGTACGGTTTGTGTTGATGGAGGGGTGCAGGCTATAGGTTGTGTTGATGGAGGGGTGGAGGCTACGGGTTGTGGAGGGTACAGGTTGTGTTGATGGAGGGGTGGAGGCTATGGGTTGTGTTGATAGAGGGGTGGAGGCTACGGGTTGTGTTGATGGAGGGGTGGAGGCTATAGGTTGTGTTGATGGAGGGGTGGAGGCTACGGGTTGTGTTGATGGAGGGGTGAAGGCTATGGATTGTGTTGATGGAGGGGTGGAGGCTATGGGTTGTGTTGATGGAGGGGTGGAGGCTACGGGTTGTGGAGGGTACGGGTTGTGTTGATGGAGGGGTGGAGGCTATGGGTTGTGTTAATGGAGGGGTGGAGGCTACGGGCTGTGGAGGGTAGGGGTTGTGTTGATGGAGGGGTGGAGGCTACGGGCTGTGGAGGCTATGGGTTGTGTTGATGGAGGGGTGGAGGCTACGGGTTGTGGAGGGTACGGGTTGTGTTGATGGAGGGGTGGAGGCTATGGGTTGTGTTGATGGAGGGGTGGAGGCTACGGGTTGTGTCGATGGAGGGGTGGAGGCTACGGGTTGTGCTGATGGAGGGGTGGAGTGTACGGTTTGTGTTGATGGAGGGGTGCAGGCTATAGGTTGTGTTGATGGAGGGGTGGAGGCTACGGGTTGTGGAGGGTACAGGTTGTGTTGATGGAGGGGTGGAGGCTATGGGTTGTGTTGATAGAGGGGTGGAGGCTACGGGTTGTGTTGATGGAGGGGTGGAGGCTATAGGTTGTGTTGATGGAGGGGTGGAGGCTACGGGTTGTGTTGATGGAGGGGTGAAGGCTATGGATTGTGTTGATGGAGGGGTGGAGGCTATGGGTTGTGTTGATGGAGGGGTGGAGGCTACGGGTTGTGGAGGGTACGGGTTGTGTTGATGGAGGGGTGGAGGCTATGGGTTGTGTTAATGGAGGGGTGGAGGCTACGGGCTGTGGAGGGTAGGGGTTGTGTTGATGGAGGGGTGGAGGCTACGGGCTGTGGAGGCTATGGGTTGTGTTGATGGAGGGGTGGAGGCTACAGGCTGTGGAGGCTATGGGTTGTGTTGATGGAGGGGTGGAGGCTATGGGTGGTGTTGATGGAGCGACAATGAACAGTGGGGTCGTTATCATGACGTATACTGCGGGCGCGTGCGCTCTGCGTGTCCAAAGCCGGTGTACTTTATGTAATGTGTGTACTGTGTGTACTATGTACTGTGTGTACTATGTACTGTGTGTACTGTGTGTACTGTGTATACTGTGTGTACTGTGTTTACTGTGTGTACTGTGTGTACTATGTACTATGTGTACTCTGTGTACTGTGTGTACTGTGTACTCTGCATACTGTGTGTACTGTGTGTACTGTGTACTGTGTGTACTGTGTACTGTGTACTGTGCGTACTGTGTACCGTGTGTGCTGTGTACTGTGTGTACTGTGTGTACCGTGTGTACTATGTGTACTGTGGACTGTGTGTACTGTGTGTACTGTGTACTGTTTGTACTGTGTATACTGTGTGTACTGTGTTTACTGTGTGTACTGTGTGTACTATGTACTGCGTGTACTGTGTGTACTGTGTGTACTGTGTACTGTGTGTACTGTGTGTACTGTGTGTACTGTGCGTACTGTGTGTACTGTGTACCGTGTGTGCTGTGTACTGTGTGTACCGTGTGTACCGTGTGTAATGTGTACTGTGTGTACTGTGTGTACTGTGTACTCTGCATACTGTGTGTACTGTGTGTACTGTGTACTGTGTGTACTGTGCGTACTGTGTAAACTGTGTACTGTGTGTGCTGTGTACTGTGTGTACTGTGTACTGTGTGTACCGTGTGTACAGTGTACTGTGTGTACTGTGTACTGTGTGTACTGTGTATACTGTGTGTACTATGTACTGTGTGTACTCTGTGTACTCTGTGTACTCTGTGTACCGTGTGTACTGTGTACTGTGTGTACTGTGTACTGTGTTTACTGTGTACTGTGTGTACCGTGTGTACTGTGTACTGTGTACCGTGTGTACTGTGTACCGTGTGTACTGTGTACTGTGTACTGTGTACCGTGTGTACTGTGTACTGTGTGTACCGTGTGTACCGTGTGTACTGTGTACTGTGTACTGTGTACTGTGTACCGTGTGTACTGTGTACTGTGTGTACCGTGTGTACCGTGTGTACTGTGTACTGTGTGTGCTGTGTACTGTGTGTACCGTGTGTACAGTGTACTGTGTGTACTGTGTACTGTGTGTACTGTGTATACTGTGTGTACTATGTACTGTGTGTACTCTGTGTACTCTGTGTACTCTGTGTACCGTGTGTACTGTGTACTGTGTGTACTGTGTACTGTGTTTACTGTGTACTGTGTGTACCGTGTGTACTGTGTACTGTGTACCGTGTGTACTGTGTACCGTGTGTACTGTGTACTGTGTACTGTGTACCGTGTGTACTGTGTACTGTGTGTACCGTGTGTACTGTGTACTGTGTGTACTGTGTACCGTGTGTACTGTGTACTGTGTACCGTGTGTACTGTGTACTGTGTACTGTGTACCGTGTGTACTGTGTACTGTGTACCGTGTGTACTGTGTACTGTGTACTGTGTACTGTGTACCGTGTGTACTGTGTACTGTGTACCGTGTGTACTGTGTACCGTGTGTACTGTGTACTGTGTACTGTGTACCGTGTGTACTGTGTACTGTGTACCGTGTGTACTGTGTACTGTGTGTACTGTGTACTGTGTACTGTGTACCGTGTGTACTTTGTACCGTGTGTACTGTGTACTGTGTGTACTGTGTACTGTGTACTGTGTACCGTGTGTACTGTGTACTGTGTGTACTGTGTACTGTGTACTGTGTACCGTGTGTACTGTGTACTGTGTACTGTGTACTGTGTGTACTGTGTACTGTGTACTGTGTGTACTGTGTACTGTGTGTACTGTGTACTGTGTACTGTGTGTACTGTGTACTGTGTACTGTGTGTACTGTGTACTGTGTACTGTGTACTGTGTACTGTGTGTACTGTGTACTGTGTACTGTGTACCGTGTACCGTGTACTTTGTACTGTGTACTGTGTGTACTGTGTACTGTGTACTGTGTACTGTGTGTACTGTGTACTGTGTACTGTGTACTGTGTGTACTGTGTACTGTGTACTGTGTACTGTGTACTGTGTACTGTGTACTGTGTACTGTGTGTACTGTGTACTGTGTACTGTGTACTGTGTACTGTGTGTACTGTGTACTGTGTACTGTGTACTGTGTACTGTGTACTGTGTGTACCGTGTACTGTGTACTGTGTACTGTGTGTACCGTGTACTGTGTACTGTGTACTGTGTACTGTGTACTGTGTACTGTGTGTACTGTGTACTGTGTACTGTGTGTACTGTGTACTGTGTACTGTGTACTGTGTACCGTGTACTGTGTACTGTGTACTGTGTGTACCGTGTACTGTGTACTGTGTACTGTGTGTACTGTGTACTGTGTACTGTGTGTACTGTGTACTGTGTACTGTGTACTGTGTACTGTGTACTGTGTGTACTGTGTACTGTGTACTGTGTACTGTGTGTACTGTGTACTGTGTACTGTGTACTGTGTACTGTGTACTGTGTGTACTGTGTACTGTGTACTGTGTACTGTGTACTGTGTGTACTGTGTACTGTGTACTGTGTACTGTGTACTGTGTGTACTGTGTACTGTGTGTACTGTGTACTGTGTACTGTGTGTACTGTGTACTGTGTACTGTGTACTGTGTACTGTGTACTGTGTACTGTGTGTACTGTGTACTGTGTACTGTGTACTGTGTGTACTGTGTGTACTGTGTACTGTGTACTGTGTACTGTGTACTGTGTGTACCGTGTACCGTGTACTGTGTACTGTGTACTGTGTGTACTGTGTACTGTGTACTGTGTACTGTGTACTGTGTGTACTGTGTGTACTGTGTACCGTGTACTGTGTACTGTGTACTGTGTACTGTGTACTGTGTGTATTGTGTACTGTGTACTGTGTACTGTGTACTGTGTGTACCGTGTACCGTGTACTGTGTACTGTGTACTGTGTACTGTGTACTGTGTGTACTGTGTACTGTGTACTGTGTACTGTGTACTGTGTACACTGTGTACTGTGTACTGTGTACTGTGTACTGTGTGTACTGTGTACTGTGTACTGTGTACTGTGTACTGTGTGTACTGTGTACTGTGTACTGTGTGTACTGTGTACTGTGTACTGTGTGTACTGTGTACTGTGTACTGTGTACTGTGTACTGTGTACTGTGTACTGTGTGTACTGTGTACTGTGTACTGTGTACTGTGTACTGTGTACTGTGTGTACTGTGTACTGTGTACTGTGTGTACTGTGTACTGTGTACTGTGTACTGTGTACTGTGTGTACTGTGTACTGTGTACTGTGTACTGTGTGTACTGTGTACTGTGTACTGTGTGTACTGTGTACTGTGTACTGTGTGTACTGTGTACTGTGTGTACTGTGTACTGTGTACTGTGTACTGTGTACTGTGTGTACTGTGTACTGTGTACTGTGTACTGTGTGTACTGTGTACTGTGTACTGTGTACTGTGTGTACTGTGTACTGTGTGTACTGTGTACTGTGTACTGTGTACTGTGTACTGTGTGTACTGTGTACTGTGTACTGTGTACTGTGTACTGTGTACTGTGTGTACTGTGTACTGTGTACTGTGTACTGTGTGTACTGTGTACTGTGTACTGTGTACTGTGTACTGTGTACTGTGTACTGTGTGTACTGTGTACTGTGTACTGTGTACTGTGTACTGTGTGTACTGTGTACTGTGTACTGTGTGTACTGTGTACTGTGTACTGTGTACTGTGTACTGTGTGTACTGTGTACTGTGTACTGTGTACTGTGTGTACTGTGTACTGTGTACTGTGTGTACTGTGTACTGTGTACTGTGTGTACTGTGTACTGTGTGTACTGTGTACTGTGTACTGTGTACTGTGTGTACTGTGTACTGTGTACTGTGTGTACTGTGTACTGTGTACTGTGTACTGTGTACTGTGTGTACTGTGTACTGTGTACTGTGTACTGTGTGTACTGTGTACTGTGTACTGTGTGTACTGTGTACTGTGTACTGTGTGTACTGTGTACTGTGTGTACTGTGTACTGTGTACTGTGTACTGTGTACTGTGTGTACTGTGTACTGTGTACTGTGTACTGTGTACTGTGTACTGTGTGTACTGTGTACCGTGTACTGTGTACTGTGTGTACTGTGTACTGTGTACTGTGTACTGTGTGTACTGTGTACTGTGTACTGTGTACTGTGTGTACTGTGTGTACTGTGTACTGTGTACTGTGTACTGTGTGTACTGTGTACTGTGTGTACTGTGTACTGTGTACTGTGTACTGTGTGTACTGTGTGTACTGTGTACTGTGTACTGTGTACTGTGTACTGTGTACTGTGTGTACTGTGTACTGTGTACTGTGTACTGTGTGTACTGTGTGTACTGTGTACTGTGTACTGTGTACTGTGTGTACTGTGTGTACTGTGTACTGTGTACTGTGTACTGTGTGTACTGTGTGTACCGTGTACTGTCGGTGACTGGTCAGGGCTCGTGCTGTTTCTCAAAACAATACATCAAACGCAGACGAGTTGAAGCGCGCGCCAGGCAGAGAAAGGGTCTCGAGGGGCTTAAGCCGGTGCACGCGCACCGCGTGTCGCTCGGGCGGCTCAGGATCAGTGACGTATTGATCAATCAGGTTGGGGATCGATCTGCTTTGTGTTGTGTTGGTTCCGGTTCTGGCTTCGATTGGGGATCGGTTCCTATTCAACAAATGAACTTTGGATGAAACGCTGAGGAATGACGTCATCAGTGTAAAATAAGAGACACAACACGTCACAGTTCTGTCTGGGGCAGTAAACAGCCGCCATCTTATCTTCCGTTTACCCCCCTGACGGTGGGCGGGGCCTCCATGCATATGGGCGGGGCCTCGTTCGTAAAATGCAAATGAGCGTCTTGGGGGGGGGGGGGGCACCTGCTGTCTGGAGCCTGCGCGTGCCCGCGTCTTTCCCGCGCCTCTCCATTGATGAGGCGCGCGGATGAAAAGAAGCGCGCGCAGGAGCCTCTCGCGCCGCTGCCCGTGTCAGCATAACAAAGGAGAGACGTGCGCAGACTGAGGAAAGATGATGATGATGATGATTATTATTATTATTATTATTATTATTATTAAATGATTATTATTATTATTATTATTATTGTTATTATTATTATTATTATTATTATTATTATTATTATTATTAAATGATTATTATTATTATTATTATTATTATTATTATTATTATTATTATTATTATTATTATTATTATTAAATGATTATTATTATTATTATTATTATTGTTATTATTATTATTATTATTATTATTATTATTATTATTAAATGATTATTATTATTATTATTATTATTATTATTATTATTATTATTATTATTATTATTAAATGATTATTATTATTATTATTATTATTATTATTATTATTATTAAATGATTATTATTATTATTATTATTATTATTATTATTATTATTATTATTATTATTACATTGCATTGATCAGACGCTTTTATCCAAAGCAACTTACAATTATTCAAACACCGACGGACGCAGCCATCAGGAGCAATGAGGGGTTAAGTGTCTTGCTCAAGGACACTACAGCATGCTAGCAGGAGGAGCCTGGGATCCAACCAGCAACCTTTACATGACTAGACCACCAGCTCTACCTTACATTATTATTATTATTATTATTATTATTATTATTATTATTATTATTAAATGATTATTATTATTATTATTATTATTATTATTATTATTATTATTATTATTATATGATTATTATGATTTGATTTTAATTTGTATTATTATTATTATTATCTTATTACCATTAGTACCATTAGTATCATTATTATTATTATTATTATTATTATTATTATTATTATTATTATACTATGGAAATGTTGAGAGTTGGAGAAGCAGGAAGTAGAGCATCAATACAGAGCTGTAGTAACTGTAAGTAAGTAAGAGTCAGGGGAAGCACTGTAAACAATAGAAATACTTACAAAATATATACCTATGTAGAAACAACATCAGAGTAATGAAACTCCCTTGTAGGGAGTTTATACTGGAGAAGCTTTTGTTTCTGTTCATTCTTGAAATGATGAACTTGATGATCCAGGAGCAGAGCCTCACCAGTCGCACGACGGGGAAGTTGTCAGTCGCTCTGCATGCAGCGTCCTGGTGCCTGAGGTGTCCGGGAGCAGGGGCTGCCATGCGGAGGCTCCTGGGGAGCAGTTAGGGGGTCAAGTGTCTTGCTCAAGGTCACATCACCACGCTGCAGGAGGAGCCTGGGATCGAACAAGCAACCTTCTGCTTACTAGGCGCCCCGCCCTACCACCCGAGCCACTGCCTTATATGTAGTAGCAGTTTAATATTGTTGAGTAGAATTAGAAGCTGATGTTCCATCGAACCACACAATGACCTGCCTGCGTGTGATGTATGTGGAGCAACACCTACAGTCACAAGGTTTGGGCGCCGAGTCTGCAGCTCGTACACACACCGTGTACACACCGTGTACACACCGTGTACACACCGTGTAAACAGTGTTTTCGATGCTGTTCAGCAGATCAGAGATTATTGTCCAGAAAAGGCTCTGGAAGGACGTTGGAGATAAAACCAAATCTGTATTAAGCTGCAGATACAGAGCAAGCTGGATCAAATATTCTGTGTGTGTTTATGTGTGGGCGCACGTGTGTGTGTGTGTGTGTGTGTGTGTGGGCGCACGTGTGTGTGTGTGTGTGTGTGTGTGTGTGTGTGTGCGCATGTGTGTCGGTGTATGTGTTTATGTGTGTGTGGGTGTGTGTGTACCTGTGCGTGTGTTTATGTGCGTGTGTGAATCTGGGTGTGTGTGGGTGTGTGCATGTGTGTGTGTGTGTGTATGTGTGGGCACACGTGTGTGTATGCGCGTGTGTGAGTGTATACATGTGTGTGTGTGTATACGTGTGTGTGTGTGTATACACGTGTGTGTGTGTGTGTGTGTATACGTGTGTGTGTTTATACGTGTTTGTGTGTGTGTGTGTATACGTGTGTGTGTGTGTGTGTACGTATGTACGTGTGTGTGTATACGTGTACGTGTTTGTGTATACCTGTGTGTGTGTGTGTGTATACGTGTGTGTATGTGTGTGTGTGTATACGTGTGTGTGTGTGTGTGTACGTGTGTGTGTATACGTGTGTGTGTGTGTGTGTGTATACGTGTGTGTGTGTATACGTGTGTGTGTGTGTACGTGTGTGTGTGTGTGTAAACGTGTGTGTGTGTATACGTGTGTGTGTGTGTGTGTATACGTGTGTGTGTGTGTATACGTGTGTGTGTGTGTACGTGTGTGTGTGTGTGTGTGTGTAAACGTGTGTGTGTGTGTGTGTGTGTGTGATGGGAAGATAAAGGGTTGTCTGTTGGAGGAGGAGGGTGATAAAGGAGCCTCTATGCAGAGAAGGAGGGATGAGCGGCTCAGAGTGAAGCTCTGTGGACGCAGGGACAATGGAGGGGTCCTTGCAGCCAGGGCTGTCTGGAGGGATGCCTGCAGCTCAGCGGAACTGAACAGTGCTCTCATTGGTGCACTGGTTTTCTGCTGGCTGTTATGAATCCACTGACCCAGAGACAGCTCCGCAGGGAGGCCAGAGGTCAGGCTGGCCATGGCGCCTCCTGGAGCAGCCAGTGATCCAGGTGAGTGTCTGGACCAGAGGTGTTCAGGGGTCTACCTGAACCGGACGACCCAAACCCCAACCCGGGACCCTCAGGGTTGCCATCCACTCTTTATTCTCACCAATTGAGTCGGGGCGGGGTGGTCATTATGTGTAATACCGAGTGGATCCAAGAGGAGGCGGTATCAGAACATATGGAAGAGCTGCTGGGTAACATGAGTCTGTGACAGGATGAAAAACTGCTTTTTAGGAACAAGTGTCTTGATGGATCTGTTGGGATCGGTTCTGGAAGACCTCCGCAAAAAAGTGTGCGGGCATTTTTGGGAAATGTTTTGGGTTACAAAATTGTGTGTTGGACATTGTGTACTGTGGTACTGTGGTAGTAGTTCTATGGTGGTAGTACTGTGGTAGTAGTACTTTGGTGGTAGTACTGCAGTAATTGTACTGCAGTAGTAGCATTGTGGTAGTAGTACTGCAGGAATAGTTCTGCAGTTGTAGCATTGTGGTAGTAGTACTGCAGTAGTAGTACTGCAGTAGTAGCCTCATGGTAGTAGTATTGCAGTAGTAGCATTGTGGTTGTGGCATTATGGAAGTTGTATTGTGTTAGTACCATTGTGGTAGCAGTACTGCGGTAGTAGTACTGCAATAGTGGTACTAGTATTGTGGTAGTAGTACTCCAGTAGTAGCATAATGGTAGAAGTATTTCAGCAGTGGCAGAGCAGCCGGAAGAAGAAGATTATGGTAGTAGTATTGTGGTAGTAGCATTGTGGTAGAAGTACTGCGGTAGTAGCATTGTGGTATTAGTACTGCAGTAGTAGTACTGCAGTTGTAGCATTGTGGTAGTAGTACTGCAGTTGTAGCATTGTGGTAGTATTACTGCAGTAGTAGCATTGTGGTATTAGTACTGCAGTAGTAGTACTAGAGTTGTAGCATTGTGGTAGTGGTACTGCTGTAGTAGTACTGCAGTAGTGGCATTGTGGTAGTAGTACGGCAGTAGTAGTACTGCCGTACTACATTGTGTGAGTCGCATCGCTCTGGGTGAGGACCAGCCCACATACAGTCATAGTCATCATTCAAAAAATAACCAATACAAATAAAAACTCATCAAAATTGTATTTTTATTGTAGATGTATTTTTTGAATGTATTTCATTTTCCAACGTTAATTGAATGAAACAAAAACTCCCCGTGCGGTGTTCCGATGCGAGCCTGTTCCTACTGAAAGTCAAAACAAACTTTTAATTTAGGTCTTGTAGATCTAATTTAGGTAAAGATTCAGCAACTGGATTTCTTATGGCTCACCTCACATTTGTTCAGAAACAGATTTTGGTGGTATGATAAGGTGAAATCAGTGAAAGTTATGGAGAGAATACAACACGGAACTCGTGCTGAAACCCCATTGGCTGACGTCACTTAAGCGTTCCTACTGGCGATGCGAATACAAGCAGAAAAAAAGCCCTTGATGGTATTTAGTTCTCTGGGACCTCCCGAGTTCCTGCTTCCCCTCATGGAGTCTCCCCAACTGCTTCCAATGTGGCAATGTGCAGTGGCAATGTGATCAGACCAAGACAGCAGATGATCTCATTTAACATCCAGTCATTTGGTATTGGTGACCTGCACAGCTGATATCCCATCTATCAAGAGATGAAGTGCAGTGGCGTTAGCAAGAAGTTTAATACATATACATTTGATACTAATACATTTGGTTTTGGCAATGTTTAGTACTAATTAGTTCATTTTCACCCATAATGCTGTGCAACTCAACATGTAGATTCTATCTACAACATATGGTAAATCATTGATGAAAATTGAAAATAAAAGTTGACCCAAGCAGCTCCCTTGTGGAACACCACAAGATGTTTTTTTGCTGTCAAAAAAACTGCCACTGAAAAAACTTGCTGTGTTCTGCCAGAGAGGTACCTCTTCATCAAAAGCAAGAGCTACAGGTGAAAAACCAGAACATTTGAGCTTTGCAGTAACAATCCTGTGGTCAATGCCATCAAAATCTGCAGTGAAATCCAAGAGCACAGCCCCAACTCGTTTCCTGTCGTCCATGTTGAGCAGTCATGTACTAATGCAGTGCTAGTAGAGCGCCCGGCGCTAGAAGCATGCTGTGCCTTTCTAAGTAGTCAATTTCTACGAAGATAATTTCACATTTGATTTAAAGAATAGCTTCTCAAGTATCTTCCTCAGCACAGGGAGTATACTGTACTAATAGGTCTACAACTGGTTTGGAAAGCGCCAATCTTAAAAAAGTTGCATCCAGGTCATCGATAGCAGCAGAAAGAGAGATCTCCTCAACTGTGTCTCGGTTAACCAATGCAAAACAACATGCTTTATCCCTCGTAATACAGAACATAATATAATGCTGCATTTTGGGTTGATTCTAAGCTTTCTACTTTGCTGTTGAAAGAATGATCTCATCACATGACCCGGTGATCAACTCAACCCTGCATTCCTCGCACCTTGGAGAATTGTGCAACTTCTTACACATCATTTCATTCAAAGTTTTCCATCATTTTTTACTATAATTTACAGAGCTACAATTTGCTGGATGTCTTGGAGGTCCTGCTTCCCTTTAGGACCTGTTTCTATGTTCTAAAGCAACACTTACATCATTGACATCAGAGCACTTTAAAGCTTTAACATCATTAACAAATGAGTCTGCATTTAATGTTTTGGATGAGCTGCGGTAAACAATCCTGACCCAGGGAATTGGGAATTTCAGTCTTTCAGATGATGATCACTGCATCCCACTGACCCTGACCCCCGTCCCTGTGAACACAGCTCATGTATATTAGTGAAAATAGGATCAATTCAGGTTGAATCATTAACAGCACCAGTGGTTTTAGAACACGACCTGGGTGAGATTTCAAGCATCTGCCATAGAAATCAACCTCCTACGCATTGGACAATTCTTTGAAAAACGAGTCAATATTCAGGTCACCAAGAAGGAAGATGTCTTCACTTTCATCTGTCATTATATCGAGATTTTCACATATTCTTTCCATATACTTCACATTAGAACAGGGCAGCCTATAACAACAACCAATGAGAATAACTCTACGGTACAGATGGTGAATCTGTAGAAATATTATTTCTATGTCGGAATTCAGAACATCTTTCCGTAGCACAACTGACCTACAGTATGTTCCAGCACCGTATGTGTCCCTGTCCCTCCTCTATCACCTGAGTCCTTCCACATCCAACTCGTCACAACAGTCATCACAACAGTGTCCAGGTGTGTTTGTGACGCCAGCACATCCTAGTGACCTCATCAACATTGTTCCTCAGGCTCTAAGAGTTAATACCAATCCCTTCCTTGGCAAACTTAATATCAAAGATGTAGGCATGTTATTTGGACACATATACCAAACAGAAACAACATCAAAAGTTAACGTTAAATTGTTTATAAAAGAAAAATGTATCCCTGAAGTGCACTATGTCACTTTTTTTTTACCTGAAAAGAACTGCTTGAAAATCATTCTGATGCTACAATTACTTGTAATATGGAGAATGGCACCTCTTTCACGTCAAAATGTCGGGTAATAATGCGCATACAAAACGCAGCCCTTACTTCCATTGCGCCGCAGGGTTTGTTTTACCCTCTGACTCCCGTGTGCGAGCCGATCTGCCAGGTCGAGCACATCCGGTACCTCCGCCGACACACCTCCGCTGAGCAGCAAGGTCTGTATCCTCGGTGTACTTTATTTCTGTTTAACATAGACCGTTATTGAAACGTGACCGATAAATGTTCCCATTTGTGTGGTAAAATCAATGATTTTCGTACTCCGGACTGAGTTTTCCGACGCGTAAAACTGCAATTGCACTCAGAAACTGTAGGGGCACCAAATTCCAAATATGAAAAATGACAGAGTGCCGGTTGAAGCCGATGGTTTTAGTTCGTCCACCCCTGGGCCTGATGACCAGCTCATCATACTTCAGGCTGGCCTTACCTCTTTCTGGGGCAGCAGCTCTCTCCTTCTCAGTTGCACGGCTACTGAGTCTTCATTTACATCGATTTTTGTGCCCTTACATTTGTTGACAGAAGACAGGACACTGTCCGTCTTTAAAGCTCAAAGGTTTCACAACAACCCTCCGAGGTTTTCCTCCCTCCTGGTACTGACCAATCCTCTGGGTACACTCGACATCCATGTTTATTCCATCTAGTCCCAGGTTGTTTGAGAGCGTTGGTCGAACCTTCTTTTCTGATTTACTCCAGTTCTCTCCTTTCTCGTCTGCAGTCCCATCGATGAAGATGTTTGTCCTCCTGCACTGACTTTCAGTTTGGTAATGGACCCATTGGACCCATTTGCTGCTTAGAGTTCACAATGTTGTTTTCAAATGACTATCTTTGTTTCCGTCTCCTTGTATCCCCTTCTTGTCTCTTCAAACTTATCTTGTTTGAATTCCAAGCTGCTCTTCAGCTCCTATACATCTCTCCTCACACCATCCAGCCTTTTGTCAGTTCCATCCATGGTCAGCGAGCACGAGAGCTTTTCCTGCTGCTGAACTAATGTCTCTTTGTAACATATGGAGAGTGCACTGAACCACTCAACCCTCCTCGCAGGGGATGTTTGGGAGGCACCAGGATGTGCCAGGAGTTGATAGATGCCGGACATCCGGTCATGCCTGTATGTCAGAGGCCGATGAGGACCACGAGTCCTTCAACTTGGACTACAGCCACAAACTCCAAAAGAAATGAGAGACAATACAGATGAAGATCAGCTTGGTTCAGTGAACAGCTGCGTTCCAGAGTTTCCCACAGGGAAACTTTCACCCTTGTTGGAGTTAGATAAGCCAGATTCTCAGAGACAAGGCAGGGCAGCCATTTTCTGCGGTACTGCAGGGAGTAGTACTGCAGGTAGTCATACTGCAGGGAGTAGTACTATTGTGTGTAGTACTGCAGGGAGTAGAACTGCAGGGAGTAGTACTGCTGGGTCTAGTACTGCTGCAGGGAGTAGTATTGCAGAGAGTAGTGCTGCAGGTACTAGTATGCAGTAGTAATATAGCTGAACTGTCCAATCCCTTGTGGTCACTATGAAAACAAAGCTGGAAAGTGATTTGCACATTTGATGGTTGTATATTTTATTTGATATTTTGTTTTTTTGATGTTTAGCTGGATGTGACGTCTGCTTGGTTTGTCGTTTGAATCCCAACAGGAGCTGCGACACAGAGACTTTTCCACTTTTCCACTCTCCCTAACTGTCATGATGTGTAGCTTTGACTTTGCTGTGACGGCCAGCCTCCACTCACACAACAGCCAATCAGAATCCTCTGTGATGACAGTGTTTGGGGGTGGGACGCAGCACGGCGAGCGCTCAGCGGCATGGCTGCAGCAGGTCAACACAGTGAAAGTAACGGTGTTAGACGCTGTATCAACTCCTTCCTGGAGGTTCTGAGAGCATCACACAGCGTTCCTAGGGGTCATATATCTTTATTTATAGATTATATATTATATATAATATATTATATAATATATATAATATATGATATATAATATAATATATATAATATATAATATAATATATATAATATATAATCTATAATATAATATATATAATATATAATATAATGTAAATAATATATGATATATAATATATAATATATATAATATATGATATATAACATATGATACATAATATATATATAATATATAATATATAATATATATAATATATAATATAATATATGATATATAATATATGATATATATAATATATGATATATAATATATCATATATGATATATAATATAATATATATAATGTATAATATATAATATATAATATATATAATATATGATATATAACATATGATACATAATATATATAATATATAATATATATAATATAATATATAATATATATAATATAATATATATAATATATGATATATCATATATATCATATATGATATATCATATATGATATATAATATAATATATATATAATATATAATATATAATATACAATATAATATATATAATATATGATATATATGACATGTTTACATGGCACTGAAGCCCTATGAGTCACTGAACTGGAAGCAGCTTGAGATGATGTGACGTGGAATGTTGTGCTGCTGGAAGGAGCATTACAAGATGGATGGAGGGATGGATGAAGAGATGGATGGATGGAGAGATGGATAGATAATGGATGGAGAGATGGGGGATGGATGGATGGGTCCTGTTGCAGTGGAACCTGCTCTGGTTCCTCTTCATACCTTCCTTGTTCCACATGCTTCAGATATGTTCTTCTGGTTCTATTTCCTGTCAGTGGGACCCGGTCTGACCTCTGACCTCGTGACCTCTCCTTCACTGGAGACGTTGTGGTGGAGATCCAATAGATCAACCATCATGAACCTCTGGACCATTGCTGCTGCTATAGACCTGCACTGACCAGCAGGGGGCACTGGGATGTTTTCATCTCCTTGGATCTGTAGTTTGAATCCAGGTCCTGTGAAACAGCTCTCACACAGGAAAGTAGCTTCACTAAAACCATGTCATCTATAAACTATAGAGTTAACCTGTTAATGTGTTAATAATGTATTAAGTATATGTTAAATATATGTTTATTATATGTTAGTTAAGAAGTTAATAATATGTTAAATAATTATAATACAATTAAATATTAAATAATAAAATGTTCATGATTTCATAATAAGTTAATATTCTTTTAAAAATAAGTTGATTAATAAGTTACATTACATTACATTGCATTGATCAGACGCTTTTATCCAAAGCGACTTACAATTGTTCAATCACCGACGGACGCAGCCATCAGGAGCAATTAGGGGTTAAGTGTCTTGCTCAAGGACACTACAGCATGCTAGCAGGAGGAGCCTGGGATCCAACCAGCAACCTTTAGGTTACTAGACCACCAGCTCTACCGCCTGAGCTACCATCCCCAATAAGTAAATAATAAGTCAATAATGTGTTAATAATAAGGTTATAATAAAGGAGGATGTTCCATGTTCTTCAGCAGAGAACCAGCGTGCCGATGACACTCCACAAATACACACTCTTACGACAAGCCAATTAGCACACACACAGTCACACACACACACACACACACACACACTACAAAGAGTTCCGAACAACAACAACAACAATAACAACAATAAAGGCTTGGATCCACGGAGCCTCTTCTACCCTGGTGGGAGGGCTGCTCCCGATTAAACTCATCTCAATTCCTTTGACTAAAAGGATCCGTTCCCTCCACCCTGTAACCATAACCATCAGACCCTGCTGGTCCGTCAGACCCTGCTGGTCCGTCAGACCCTGCTGGTCCATCAGACCCTGCTGGACCCTGCTGGTCCATCAGACCCTGCTGGTCCGTCAGACCCTGCTGGTCCATCAGACCCTGCTGGTCCATCAGGCCCTGCTGAACCCTGCTGGTCCATCAGACCCTGCTGGTCCATCAGACCCTGCTGAACCCTGCTGGTCCATCAGACCCTGCTGGTTCATCAGACCCTGCTGGTCAATCAGACCCTGCTGGACCCTGCTGGTCCATCAGACCCTACTCATAGAAACAAACAACATGTACACAGAAAAACAACTCTGTTAGTCTCGACAAACAGAGTTAATTATGTTCAGGAAGACTGTAAGAAAACTGTAAGAGCAAATGGTCACATGGCCTCTCCCTGTCATAGTTATGGCAGTAGAGGAGGGAGAAAAGGAGAGGGATGCAACCAGGAGGATGTTGGGGTGTTCAAAGCAGGTGCTGGTGGTGTGTGTGTGTGTGTGTGTGTGTGTGTGTGTGTGTGTGTGTGTGTGTGTGTGTGTGTGTGTGTGTGTGTGTGTGTGTGTGTGTGTGTGCGCTCAATGTGTGCTGTAGGCAATGCAGTTAAAATGACAGGGTGTGGGGGTGCAATTCCTCCAAGCAACTCAAACCCCAATCACTCGCACCCTCCTGCCGCTGCGGAACCTGGTCTGGTGGAGTGATTCAAGATGAAAGATGTTTATTTATCACATACTTATACATACGAGCATACATGTATGTAGTGAAATGTCATTGCAACGCATGCAGAGCTTATGCACAATAAGTACAAAGACACAATAGCTAAGTAATTAAGTAATTAACTAACTAAACTAACTGAACTAAAAAGTACAAAGACACAATAGCTAAGTAATTATGTTATTAACTAACAAAATAAACTAACTGATTCCTAAAATGTAATTCAGTGTAATTAATAAATGTAATTCATTCAGAAAGAAATTTTGGTTGTCCTCATTGGGTCCATAAACATTAGCTATGGTTGATTTGATGTTACCGAACATTCCATTAATAACTAGGTAATGCCCTTCTGGGTCTGACATTGTTGTTTTATTTTGATACGGGATACTTTTATTGATCAGTATGGAAACACCTCTTTTTTTTGAGTTGTATGATGCAGAAAACATCTGATTAACCCATTTAGCTTAGAGTTTGAGGGGCTCAGATGCAGTGAGATGAGTTTCTTGCAGTAGACAGAACCTGGGGGTCATCCTGGCGAGGTGACCTAGGATTTTGATACGTTTAGCAGGTGAGCCCAAACCTCTCACATTCCAACTAACAAACTTGATGGGTGTCATGGAAGTTAGTTAGGGGGTGATGGCACAGTGCAACCAAGGCAATAGCTATACTACTGTGCCAATTTTTTCCCATCGATAAGTCTGAGTTTTCCTACTTCCTTTTTACTGTCCTAGTATTGCAGGAAGTCTGTAGGGATACATATGTACACAAACAAATGACAAATAGATAGATAAACATCGAACATTGCAGAGTTAGACATAGATATAGTGAGAGACTGAATAGAGAGTGAGAGTGATGAGAGAAGTAGGCAGGGAGGGATTAGGAATGAGAGATGTTGAGAGAAGGAGGGAGGGAGGGCTTAGGAAGGTGAGATGATGAGAGTGAGCAATATTTTCAATCCTGACATAGATAGGATGCTAATTTCTATGTCTCGCATATCAGAATTATCAGAATAACCAGGGTGTGGTGGAAGAGTCTCGGAATAACAGACTGTCTATATAAAGTTTATCAACAACCAGCGATACCCCTTGACCCTTCTGCCAGTTCTCCTTTAGGATGGGGTACAGGGCCTTCTGTTGGTCATTGATCTCCTGGTGGAATTGGGTTAGGGTTAGGGTTAGGGTTAGCCGGTGTGGTTCCTTTCAGTTCCCGTGTTATTGCTTTTATAGCTCCTTGTGCTTGAAGTTTTTAAACTTGGCAATGGTGGAGCGGGGACGGTTCCCCATGCAGTGTCCCAGTCGCGGGACACTGCATGGGGAAGGTGATCTGCTTCACGGTGTCCGTGGGGAGTTTCAGGGCGGTGTGGAGGAAGTCTTTCACCATGTTTGCTGGGGACTCTGTGTTGTTCTCTGGGATCCCAGAAAAGATGAGGTTGTCCCGCATACTTCTGAATTGGATATCCAGGATGATCTATTTCCTTATTTTATCTCTGTTGTGAGACGCTTTGCGAAGGTTTTTAGATCCGCGTTGTCTTTTTGCATCTCGTCAACCGTGCGGTGCAAGAAGTCAAGGCTGGCTTTAATCTCAGAAATGTCTCAGTGGTGCGGACCAAGCATGTCCAGCTTCTTGTTGATATCATCAAAACACTAACCTCTACAGTGCTGGATATTAAGTCATCAGTATCGGTAGCTAAGTCTGCCTTTTTCCTTTTTGCTGGATTGTTCTGGTCCTGGTCCTCTTCCATCACTCGTTATAATAATAATCGATAAATTCCTCGAGTCCTCCACTTTGGTTTTGCGCAGTGTTCTTTTAAAATGTATATATATACAGTATATATATATTGCAATTTGCTTTGTTATTTGTCTGAGTTGGAGCAGATTGTCGATGTTTTAGTCCGTGCAGCAGGGCGCCCTCATGTTCGATCTGTACTCACTTCCATCTTCTCGCGAGATGACAGCATGCTCCCCTCTGAGATGTCCTTTCAGTGTTGATGCAGAGTCAACATGGACGCTCCATGGACCATGCCATCTTGGCTTGATCTACATCAGGTGGACATCATTTTAATGGGAAGGAGGGAGGGAGGAGGGAAGGAATGAGGGAGAGAGGAGGAAAGGAGAGAGGGAAGGAGGGAGGAGGGAAGGAATTAGGGAGAGAGGAGGAAAGGAGGGAAGGAAGGGGGGAGGGAGGAGGGAGAGAGGAGAGAAGAATCTTTAATTGTCACACAGCACACCACACTACAACACATGCAAACACATGCACATGCTTGGATGGTGGCCGGTGAAATGAGGCCTCTGCATTTAACCCATCCTTGGCTTGTCCTTCCTCCGGGAGCAGTGGGCAGCAGGGAAGGAAGGAGGGACAAAACTAGGGAAAAAGCGAGGGAGGGAGATAAAGAATGAGAGACCGATGGGGACATCACTGAGGAGAGATGAAGAAATGACAGAAACAGGATGATCAATCACACATCTGCACCCCCCCCCTCTCTCTCACTCTCTCTCTCTCTCTCTCCACTTCTCTTTCTTTCTCTCTCTCTCTCTATTCCCTACCCCATCTCTCCCTCACCCCCCCTCTCTCCCCATCTCCCCCTCTCTCTCTCCTACTCTTCCCTCTCTCTCTCCCCCCGTCTCTCACCCTCTCCCTCCATTTTGTCTGCTTTCTCTCCGTCATTGATCTAGACCAGGGGTGTCAAACTCTTTTTCACCGAGGGCCACATCAGCATAATGGTTGTCCTCAAAGGGCCAAATGTAACTTTGAGGCAGTATAAATGTAGCTAAATGTAATGTCAAATAAATGCAACTACTCCTTAATGTTAAATAACTCTGGATTTTTATTATTCAACTTACAAATATTACATATATATTTGCATAAATGTAAAAATAAATGTTTGCTTGTTGCTCAGTTATAACATAAATCCTTTTAATTTGTCAGCTTATGAAAACCACATTACTCCATCAGTCAACGATCAAACTATCCAAGTGAATAAGGATAAATAACAAGTTATGACATTAACTTTGTTCAAAACTTTTTTGCATAGTTGAGAGGGGCAGAATAACAGTCCAACCAACAATTGTGAGCTGCTAAGAACATGTGTGACAGGTGTAGCATTTTACATAAACAAATGGCTGCACACAGCCTTGCAAGGGGATACATCCAACTAATGAGAGATGGTTTGATTACAGTGAACATTTGTCTGCATAAACACATAAACCTGCAAACACTAAATACATTGCTACACATATAACGTAGTATATGTAATAAAGTCAAAATAACAACACAAGGGTTGTCTCAGTTCACAACTATATTGGTCAAGTTTTTAAGTTGACGTTGGTGAGCAGATGCTGCCTGTCCTTTAACACACCACATGAATCCCCTCTCCACCATCCTCATCCATTGATCATGTTCTGAAAATACCAAACACAAAGCAAAATGCAAGCACAATCATTAAATTGCACGCAGTTTAACTATTCTTGTTATTGGTTGAAATACATTTTATTATATTTTAATAAGGTTTTTAAAAATGCTTACCTATGCGTTTTCTGACCAGATGTCTGACACCTTTTTTTCCATGGCCAGTGTGTCAATGTCTGGTTTTTGGTCTTGAGCTGAGGCAATCCGTAGAACAGCATTGACGTTGTCAGAGGTGATGCGTGATCTGTGCTTGGTCTTGCTTAGATTCATGATTGAAAACATCTGCTCGCACAGATAGGTGCTCCCAAACATAGTCAGAACACGGGCAGCATGAAGTTGAAGCTGTGGCATCAAACCAGGGGGCAGTTGACGTGAAAAGTCCTGGATTGCAGCATCCTGGAACTTTGCTCTCAGGCCACTATCGCTTTGAAGCTCTATTAACTCCATCTGAAGATGTTGGGGTGCAGTGCAGACGTCGGTGGTGAAAGGATTGGCAAAGATGGCAAAGCCTGAGTGCTGTGCTCTAAAGTCAGAGAAGCGCCGATCAAACCCATTCATTAACCGGTTCAGTTTGGTAGCTAGCCGAGTACATGAAAAAGTACCAGGAAATGCGGCTGAGAGGCTCTGACAAACAGGAAAGTGGGCAAGATTGTCACTTTCACTTGGTACATCTGCGTGATGACTTGTTTGCGTCCCTGCAGCTTCTGATTCAGTTGGGCGAGATGCTCAATTATGTCACACAACATAGCAAAGTCACACAGCCAGTTTGGATAGGACGGTTCAGACAAGGGTTTTCCTTTACTCTGCATGAAAAGAACAATATCGTCCCTAAGCTCGAAAAAATTGTTTGAGGACTTTGCTCCTACTCAGCCACTGTCTCTATGGTATGGCACGTCGCCGTGCTCCGAGCCCATCTCCTGCAAGAACAGCGGGAACTGACAATGATTTGGGCCACGCGCCCGAATAAAGTTCACTGTTTTCATGACTGTGGTCACTATATCATTCATCCCCAGCACCTTCCCACACAAAGCTTCTTGATGGATGATGCAATGATATGTTATCAGAGGCATGTGACAGTTACTTTTTTGCATTTTCTCCTTCATTCGTTCAACAAAGCCCGCTTTTCCTCCACACATTGCAGGTGCACCGTCTGTAGTTAATCCCACCAACTTTTCCCAGGGCAATGCATTTTTACTTAGGGACTTCTCCACCCTCTCCACCATCAAAAATGTCCCGTCCTGTTTTGGTCCCATGCATGGCAGCTACATACAACAGCTCCTCGGTGACAGAAAGGTCCGACTCGAGGCCTCTAATAAAAATGGATCGCCGCGCTGTATCCGTGTTGTCTGTGCTTTCATCAAGAGCTAATGAAAAAGCTATGTAGCTGCGTGTCTCTTCGGCCAGCTGTGTTGCCAGGTTTCCTGCTAGTTCCTTAACTCGGTTCATGATGGTGTTTCTTGATAAACTGACATTTTTAAAAGTCTGTATCTGGTCGGGACACACCTCCTCACAGACCTTCAGCATGCACTGCTTCAAAAATGCACCCTCTGAAAAGGACTTTGCAGCGCGGGCAATTTCGTCAGCCACAATAAAGCTAGCTTTCACTGCCGCATTGTTTTTGGTTGTGGCTCTCTTGAACACATCCTGCTGCAATCGCAATTTGCCTTTCAATTATTGCGCCATTTGTTGTTTTTCTTGAAGGCTCACTTTGGCATACTTAGCTCCATGTTTGGTGTCAAAATGCTGACGTAGATTGTACTCTTTGACAACCGCCACTGCCTCATAACACAAAAGACATACCGGTTTTTCTCCTTGAAGCACAAACATATTCCGCCTTCCCATCTTTCTTGAAACAGCCTTCCATCTGCATCATTTTTTCTCTTCCTGGAGATTTTGGGATCATTGTTTGTATTTCTTAATTCGGAAAATGGCACTGATGTGGAAACACTGCAATCTAGTGGTGGGATGCCGTCACTTCACGGGTAACATGATCGGCATGATCGGCATTATAAGATAATCAGACCCTTTAAGCTCTCGCGGGCCACATAAAATGACGTGGCGGGCCACATTTGGCCCGCGGGCCTTGAGTTTGACACATATGATCTAGACATTCAGCTAATCTGTTTTCCCGCCAAAACCGGACGACCGTCAGACAAAAGATGGGGCTGAATCTGCCCAGCGACACTGCAACCAATCACAGTGACAGAATCACTGTGTGCGATGGAACCGTGCAATATTGCAACGTTTGTTTCGAGGGTGTTGGTGTTGACACTGTGAGGGTGTTGGTGTTGACACTGTGACAGTGTTGACACTGTGAAAGAGTGGGTGTTGACACTGTGACGGTGTGGACACTGTTATGTGTTAGTGTTAACA
>NC_137197.1:710014-727514 GCF_960531495.2 Zeus faber
CACACACACACACACACATACACACACACACATACACACACACACACACACATACACACACACACACACACACACACATACACACACACACACACACACACACATACACACACACACACACACACACACACATACACACACATACACACACACACATACACACACACATACACACACACACACACACACACACATACACACACACACATACACACACACACACACACACACACACACATACACACACACACACATACACACACACACACACACACACACACACACACATACACACACACACACACACACACACATACACACACACACACACACACACACACACATACACACACACACACACACACACACACACACACACACACACACACACACACATACACTTAACACAGAGGGTGCTAAACATAGAGGGTCCCTTACATTTACATTTACATTCCCAGCAATCACTCTGTAGGCCAGCATAAGAGACTTGAACTTGATGCGGGCGGCTACAGGTAACCAGTGGAGCTCGATGAGCAGCGGAGTGACGTGTGCCCTCTTTGGCTGGTTGAACACCAGTCGCGCCGCCGCATTCTGTATCATCTGTAGTGGCTTCACCGCACAGGCCGGCAAGCCTGTTAAGAGGGCGTTGCAGTAGTCGAGACGGGACATCACCAAGGTTTGTACCAGCAGTTGAGTGGCATATTGGGTCAGGTACGGCCTGACTTTTCGGATGTTGAGTAGTGCGAAGCGGCAGGACCGGGAGACGGCGGCAACATGGTCCCAGAATGTCAGTTGGTCATCAATAATGACACCAAGATTCCTTGCAGCCTTGGTAGGAACAAGAGATAGAGAGCCGATTTTAATATCAATGTTGTGATAAATACCTTGTTTGGCCGGGAAGACCAGCAGTTCCGTCTTCGCCAGGTTTAGTTGAAGATGATAATCCTTCATCCATGTGGATATGTCAGCGAGACAATCCGAGATCCGCGTCGAGACAGTGGGGTCGTCGGGTGGGAAGGACAGATAGAGTTGAGTATCATCCGCATAGCAGTGATATGAAAAGCCATGTGAGCGGATGATCGGGCCCAGTGAGGTGGTGTATATGGCAAAGAGGAGGGGTCCTAGCACCGAGCCTTGGGGCACCCCTGTGGTGAGGTTGTGAGGCACAGACAGCTGGCCTCGCCATGTCACACTGAACGAGCGCCCAGTGAGGTAAGATTCGAACCAGGAAAGTGCACTGCCCGTGATGCCCATACTTGAGAGTATGGACAGGAGTATTCTGTGGTTGACAGTGTCAAAAGCAGCTGATAAGTCAAGCAGAAAAAGAACTGAGGATTTGGCAGCAGCTCTAGCAGTTTTTAAGGCCTCTGTCACAGACAACAGGGCTGTTTCGGTGGAGTGACCACTTTTGAAGCCAGATTTAAGTGTATCGAGAAGGTTGTTTCTTGACAGGTATTCTGTAACCTTTCTAGAGACCGCCCTCTCTAAGGTTTTGGAAAGGAATGGGAGGAGAGAGACCGGCCGATAGTTTTCTACTTGATTGGGATCAAGTGAGGGCTTTTTTGAGCAGTGGTGCGACCCGAGCCGCTTTGAAAGCGGAAGGGAAAGTGCCGGAAGTTAGGGAAGAATTTATCATATGTGTGATTGCCGGGGTGATAGTCGGTGATATGGCTTGAAGGAGGTTAGATGGGATCGGATCTAGCGGACAGGTAGTAGGACGGCTACATGTTAGTAGTTTGGATACCTCACTTTCATCTAAGGGGGGTGAAACCAGGGAACGATGAGCCTAGGGCTGGAGAAGACAGGTTGTGAGTAAGTTGTTTAGTGAATTGGCTGCTGATGGCTGCCACTTTGTTTGTAAAAAAGAAGGCAAGGCAGTCAGCAGTGAGGTTAGTAGCTGGGGAAGGTGGTGGAGGGTAAAGCAGAGACTTGAAGGTGGCGAATAACTTACGTGTGTCTGTGGCACTGGTGATCCTATCGTTGAAGAAGGCCTTCTTAGCAGCAGTGATGCTGGAAGAGAAGGAGGACAGCAGTGTCTGGTAGCTTGCAAGATCTTCAATTGTTTTGGATTTGTGCCTTTTCCTCTCGGCTGCTCTGAGGTCAGTGCGCGTTGTCCGGAGGGTCTCACTCAGCCAAGGGTGCGACTGGGTTGAACGAGCAGGTCTGGTGGATAGTGGACACAGGCTCCAGACATGGGCTCAAGGTGGAGCAGAGAGAGTCAGTGGCATCATTAACCTGCAGAGAGGAGAAAGTGCCGCGGGGCGGAAGAGAAGAGGAGAGCACAGAGGAGAAGTGGGTGGGAGACAGGCTGCAGGGATTGCGGCAGATACTAACCATGGGTGGGGAGGTAGGGGGTTGTTTTGGTAGCTGGACATTGAAGTGGATGAAGAAGTGGTCTGAGAGATGAAGAGGAGTGACCCTTAGGTTGTCCGTGGTGCAGCTCCGAGCAAGAATGAGATAAAGCTCTTTTCCAGCCTTGTGAGTCGGTGGAGTCAGGACCTGTCTTAGGTCGAATGAGCGAACCAAAGACAGGAAGTCAGCCGAGCTCGCACTGTCTAAGTGGATTTTCATGTCTCCGAGGACGAGCATGGGACACTCATGCTCAGGAATTGATGACAGCAGGGTGTCAAGCTCATGTAGGAAGTCACCTAGTTGTCCTGGTGGACAGTAGATGACGACCACATAGGCTTTCACCGGAGCAGTCACCAAGAGGGCGTGATATTCAAAGGAGACAAAGTTGTTTAAAGGCAGCAGTGGATTAAATTTCCATGTGTTGGAAATTAGCAGGCCAGTCCCACCACCACGGCCAGATGGTCTGGATGTGTGGGAGAATGCGTAGTTTGTGGAGAGTGCAGCTGGGGTTGCGCTATCTTCTGGTTTAATCCATGTCTCAGTGAGAGCGAGGAGCTCCAAGGAGAGGTGGTTGGCATGACCAGAAATGAAGTCTGCCTTGTTAACTGCAGATCGACAATTCCACAAGCCAACAGAGAAGGAGGTCTTTGCAGAAGATGTTTGCTGCAGGGACCTGAGGTTATCCGGATTGCATCGGCGTATGGTATAACGAGGCTTTCTGGGTGACCTTGAAGTTGTAGGGATGCGGTAGTAGCACATTTTGTATGGAGTGAGAGAAAGAAGGCAGGTTTGCCTTGTTCGGTGTCCTTGCTTCGGTTGACGTGCAGAGGTAGACGTGCGTCTTCACACAAGAGCGACTACAAATGGGCCAACGCTTGAAGCTAACGCTTCAAGGGCAGGACCATAAATAGGTGATAGAATACAGCTGCTCATGTGATTAGGGTTGCACCTGGCTAAGAGCACGCCCACATAAGAGAGGACTTACCTGAATAGGGGGTGTGTCTGGAACACAAGCTTGTTGGCAGATCAGCAAATAGCAGTGAAATGTGCAGAGTCAAACCAGTAGTAACACAGAGGGTCAAACCAGTAGTAACACAGAGGGTCAAACCAGTAGTAACACAGAGGGTGCTAAACACAGAGGATCCTAAACACAGAGGGTCCCTAAACACAGAGGGTCCCTTAACACAGAGGGTCCCTAAACACAGAGGGTCCCTAAACACAGAGGGTCCTAAACACAGAGGGTCCCTAAACACAGAGGGTCCTAAACACAGAGGGTCCCTAAACACAGAGTCCCTCAACATAGAGGGTCCCTTAACACAGAGGGTGCTGAACACAGAGGATCCTAAACACAGAGGGTCCCTAAACACAGAGGGTCCCTAAACACAGAGGGTCCTAAACACAGAGGGTCCCTTAACACAGAGGGTCCCTAAACACAGAGGGTCCCTTACCACAGAGGTTGCTAACCACAGTGTCCGTTAACACAGAGGGTGCCAAACAAAGAGGATCCTAAACACAGAGGGTCCTAAACACAGAGGGTCCCTAAACACGAAGGGTCCCTTAACACAGAGGGTCCCTTAACACAGAGGGTCCTAACACAGAGGATCCCTTAACACAGAGGGTCCTAAACACAGAGGGTCCCTTAACACAGAGGGTCCCTAATCACAGAGGGTCCTAAACACAGAGGGTCCCTTAACACAGAGGGTCCCTAAACACAGAGGGTCCCTTAACACAGAGGGTGCTAAACACAGTGTCCCTTAACACAAAGGGTGCTAAACAAAGAGTATCCTAAATACAGAGGGTCCTAAACACAGAGGGTCCCTAAACACGAAGGGTCCCTTAACACAGAGGGTCCTTAACACAGAGGGTCCCTTAACACAGAGGGTCCTAAACACAGAGGGTCCCTAAACACAAAAGGGTCCTAAACACAGAGGGTCCTAAACACAGAGGGTCCCTAAACACCGAGGGTCCCTAAACACCGAGGATCCTAAACAGAGGGTCCCTAAACACAGATGGTCCCTTAACACAGAGGGTCCTCAACACAGACGGTCCCTAAACACAGAGGTCCTCAACACATAGGGTCCCTAAACACAGAGGGTCCCTAAACACAGAGGATCCTAAACACAGAGGATCCTAAACACAGAGGATCCTAAACACAGAGGGTCCCTAAACACGAAGGGTCCTAAACACAGAGGGTCCCTAAACACAAGAGGGTCCTAAACACAGAGGGTCCTAAACACAGATGGTCCTAAACACAGAGGGTCCCTAAACACCGAGGGTCCTATACACAGAGGGTCCCTAAACACAGATGGTCCCTCAACACAGAGGGTCCCAAAACACAGAGGATCGTAAACACAGGGGGTCCCTAAACACAGAGGATCCTAAACACAGGGGGTCCCTAAACACAGAGGATCGTAAACACATAGGGTCCCTAAACACAGAGGATCGTAAACACAGGGGGTCCCTAAACACAGAGGATCCTAAACACAGAGGATCCTAAACACAGAGGGTCCCTAAACACAGAGGGTCCTAACACAGAGGTTCCCTAAACACAGAGGATCCTAAACACATAGGGTCCCTAAACACAGAGGATCGTAAACACAGGGGGTCCCTAAACACAGAGGATCCTAAACACAGAGGATCCTAAACACAGAGGGTCCCTTAACACAGAGGGTCCCTAATCACAGAGGGTCCTAAACACAGAGGGTCCCTTAACACAGAGGGTCCCTAAACACAGAGGGTCTTAAACACAGAGGATCTTAAACATAGAGGGTGCTAAACACAGAGGGTCCCTTAACACAGAGGGTCCCTAAACACAGAGGGTCCTTAACACAGAGGCTCCTTAACACAGAGGCTCCTTAACACAGAGGGTCCCTAAACACAGAGGGTCCTTAACACAGAGGGTCCTAAACACAGAGGATGCTAAACACAGAGGGTCCCTTAACACGGAGGGTCCTAAATACAGAGGATCCCTAACACAGAGGGTCCCTAAACACAGAGGGTCCCTAAACACAGAGGATCCTAAACACAGAGGATCCTAAACACAGAGGGTCCCTAAACACAGAGGGTCTTAAACACAGAGGATCTTAAACATAGAGGGTCCTAAACACAGAGGGTCCCTTAACACAGAGGGTCCTAAACAAAGAGGGTCCTAAACACAGAGGGTCCCTAAACACAGAGGGTCTTAAACACAGAGGATCTTAAACATAGAGGGTCCTAAACACAGAGGGTCCCTAAACACAGAGGGTCCCTAAACACAGAGGGTCTCTAAACACAGAGGGTCCCTAAACACGGAGGGTCCTAAACACAGAGGGTCCTAAACACAGAGGGTCCCTTAACACAGAGGGTCCCTTAACACAGAGGTTGCTAACCACAGTGTCCGTTAACACAGAGGGTCCTAAACACTGAGGGTCCCTTAACACGGAGGGTCCCTAAACACAGAGGGTCCTAAACACAGAGGGTCCCTAAACACAGAGGGTCCTAAACACAGAGGGTCCCTAAACACAGAGTCCCTCAACACAGAGGGTCCCTTAACACAGAGGGTGCTGAACACAGAGGATCCTAAACACAGAGGGTCCCTAAACACAGAGGGTCCCTAAACACAGAGGGTCCTAAACACAGAGGGTCCTAAACACAGAGGATCCTTAACACAGAGGGTCCCTTAACACAGAGGGTCCCTAAACACAGAGGTTCCTAAACACAGAGGGTCCCTAAACACAAAGGGTCCCAAACACAGAGGGTCCTAAACACAGAGGGTCCCTAAACACGGAGGGTCTCTAAACACAGAGGGTCCTTAACACAGAGGCTCCTTAAGACAGAGGGTCCCTAAACACAGAGGGTCCTTAACACAGAGGGTCCTTAACACAGAGGCTCCTTAACACAGAGGGTCCTAAACACAGAGGATCCTAAACACAGAGGGTCCCTTAACACAGAGGGTCCTAAACACAGAGGATCCCTAACACAGAGGGTCCCTAAACACAGAGGGTCCCTAAACACAGAGGGTCCCTTAACACAGAGGGTGCTAACCACAGAGTGTCCGTTAACACAGAGGGTGCTAAATAAAGAGGATCCCTAACACAGAGGATCCCTAAACACAGAGGGTCCCTTAACACAGAGGATCCCTTAACACAGAGGTTGCTAACCACAGTGTCCGTTAACACAGAGGGTGCTAAACAAAGAGGATCCTAAACACAGAGGGTCCTAAACACAGAGGGTCCCTAAACACGAAGGGTCCCTTAACACAGAGGGTCCTTAACACAGAGGGTCCCTTAACACAGAGGGTCCTAAACACAGATGGTCCTAAACACAGAGGGTCCCTAAACACCGAGGGTCCCTAAACACCGAGGGTCCTAAACCCAGAGGTCCTAAACCCAGAGGTCCTAAACACATAGGGTCCCTAAACACAGAGGGTCCCTAAACACAGAGGGTCCTAAACATAGAGGGTCCCTAAACACAGAGGGTCCCTTAACACAGAGGGTGCTAACCACAGAGTGTCCGTTAACACAGAGGGTGCTAAACACAGAGGGTCCCTAAACACAGAGGGTCCTAACACAGAGGTTCCCTAAACACAGAGGATCCCTCACACAGAGGGTCCCTAAACACAGAGGGTCCCTAAACACAGAGGATCCTAAACACAGAGGGTCCTTAACACAGAGGGTCCCTAAACACAGAGGGTCTTAAACACAGAGGATCTTAAACATAGAGGGTCCTAAACACAGAGGGTCCCTTCACTCAGAGGGTTCCTAAACACAGAGGGTCCTAAACACAGAGGGTCCCGAAACAGAGGGTCCTAAACACAGAGGGTCCCTAAACACAGAGGATCCTAACCACAGAGGATCCTTAACACAGAGGGTCCCTAAACACAGAGGGTCTTAAACACAGAGGATCTTAAACATAGAGGGTGCTAAACACAGAGGGTCCCTTAACACAGAGGGTCCCTAAACACAGAGGGTCCTTAACACAGAGGCTCCTTAACACAGAGGCTCCTTAACACAGAGGGTCGCTAAACACAGAGGGTCCTTAACACAGAGGGTCCTAAACACAGAGGATGCTAAACACAGAGGGTCCCTTAACACGGAGGGTCCTAAACACAGAGGATCCCTAACACAGAGGGTCCCTAAACACAGAGGGTCCCTAAACACAGAGGATCCTAAACACAGAGGATCCTCAACACAGAGGGTCCCTAAACACAGAGGGTCTTAAACACAGAGGATCTTAAACATAGAGGGTCCTAAACACAGAGGGTCCCTTAACACAGAGGGTCCTAAACAAAGAGGGTCCTAAACACAGAGGGTCCCTAAACACAGAGGGTCTTAAACACAGAGGATCTTAAACATAGAGGGTCCTAAACACAGAGGGTCCCTAAACACAGAGGGTCCCTAAACACAGAGGGTCTCTAAACACAGAGGGTCCCTAAACACGGAGGGTCCTAAACACAGAGGGTCCTAAACACAGAGGGTCCCTTAACACAGAGGGTCCCTTAACACAGAGGTTGCTAACCACAGTGTCCGTTAACACAGAGGGTCCTAAACACTGAGGGTCCCTTAACACGGAGGGTCCCTAAACACAGAGGGTCCTAAACACAGAGGGTCCCTAAACACAGAGGGTCCTAAACACAGAGGGTCCCTAAACACAGAGTCCCTCAACACAGAGGGTCCCTTAACACAGAGGGTGCTGAACACAGAGGATCCTAAACACAGAGGGTCCCTAAACACAGAGGGTCCCTAAACACAGAGGGTCCTAAACACAGAGGGTCCCTTAACACAGAGGATCCTTAACACAGAGGGTCCCTTAACACAGAGGGTCCCTAAACACAGAGGGTCCTAAACACAGAGGGTCCCTAAACACAAAGGGTCCCAAACACAGAGGGTCCTAAACACAGAGGGTCCCTAAACACGGAGGGTCTCTAAACACAGAGGGTCCTTAACACAGAGGCTCCTTAAGACAGAGGGTCCCTAAACACAGAGGGTCCTTAACACAGAGGGTCCTTAACACAGAGGCTCCTTAACACAGAGGGTCCTAAACACAGAGGATCCTAAACACAGAGGATCCTAAACACAGAGGGTCCTTAACACAGAGGCTCCTTAACACAGAGGGTCCTAAACACGGAGGGTCCTAAACACAGAGGGTCCTAAACACAGAGGGTCCCTTAACACAGAGGGTCCCTTAACACAGAGGTTGCTAACCACAGTGTCCGTTAACACAGAGGGTCCTAAACACAGAGGGTCCCTTAACACAGAGGGTCCCTAAACACAGAGGGTCCTAAACACAGAGGGTCCCTAAACACAGAGGGTCCTAAACACAGAGGGTCCCTAAACACAGAGTCCCTCAACACAGAGGGTCCCTTAACACAGAGGGTGCTGAACACAGAGGATCCTAAACACAGAGGGTCCCTAAACACAGAGGGTCCTAAACACAGAGGGTCCCTTAACACAGAGGGTCCCTAAACACAGAGGGTCCCTTAACACAGAGGTTGCTAACCACAGTGTCCGTTAACACAGAGGGTGCTAAACAAAGAGGATCCTAAACACAGAGGGTCCTAAACACAGAGGGTCCCTAAACACGAAGGGTCCCTTAACACAGAGGGTCCTTAACACAGAGGATCCCTTAACACAGAGGGTCCCTAATCACAGAGGGTCCTAAACACAGAGGGTCCCTTAACACAGAGGGTCCCTAAACACAGAGGGTCTTAAACACAGAGGATCTTAAACATAGAGGGTGCTAAACACAGAGGGTCCCTTAACACAGAGGGTCCCTAAACACAGAGGGTCCTTAACACAGAGGCTCCTTAACACAGAGGCTCCTTAACACAGAGGGTCCCTAAACACAGAGGGTCCTTAACACAGAGGGTCCTAAACACAGAGGATGCTAAACACAGAGGGTCCCTTAACACGGAGGGTCCTAAACACAGAGGATCCCTAACACAGAGGGTCCCTAAACACAGAGGGTCCCTAAACACAGAGGATCCTAAACACAGAGGATCCTAAACACAGAGGGTCCCTAAACACAGAGGGTCTTAAACACAGAGGATCTTAAACATAGAGGGTCCTAAACACAGAGGGTCCCTTAACACAGAGGGTCCTAAACAAAGAGGGTCCTAAACACAGAGGGTCCCTAAACACAGAGGGTCTTAAACACAGAGGATCTTAAACATAGAGGGTCCTAAACACAGAGGGTCCCTAAACACAGAGGGTCCCTAAACACAGAGGGTCTCTAAACACAGAGGGTCCCTAAACACGGAGGGTCCTAAACACAGAGGGTCCTAAACACAGAGGGTCCCTTAACACAGAGGGTCCCTTAACACAGAGGTTGCTAACCACAGTGTCCGTTAACACAGAGGGTCCTAAACACAGAGGGTCCCTTAACACAGAGGGTCCCTAAACACAGAGGGTCCTAAACACAGAGGGTCCCTAAACACAGAGGGTCCTAAACACAGAGGGTCCCTAAACACAGAGTCCCTCAACACAGAGGGTCCCTTAACACAGAGGGTGCTGAACACAGAGGATCCTAAACACAGAGGGTCCCTAAACACAGAGGGTCCCTAAACACAGAGGGTCCTAAACACAGAGGGTCCCTTAACACAGAGGGTCCCTAAACACAGAGGGTCCCTTAACACAGAGGTTGCTAACCACAGTGTCCGTTAACACAGAGGGTGCTAAACAAAGAGGATCCTACACACAGAGGGTCCTAAACACAGAGGGTCCCTAAACACGAAGGGTCCCTTAACACAGAGGGTCCTTAACACAGAGGATCCCTTAACACAGAGGGTCCTAAACACAGAGGGTCCCTTAACACAGAGGGTGCCTAATCACAGAGGGTCCTAAACACAGAGGGTCCCTTAACACAGAGGGTCCCTAAACACAGAGGGTCCCTTAACACAGAGGGTGCTAAACACAGTGTCCCTTAACACAAAGGGTGCTAAACAAAGAGTATCCTAAATACAGAGGGTCCTAAACACAGAGGGTCCCTAAACACGAAGGGTCCCTTAACACAGAGGGTCCTTAACACAGAGGGTCCCTTAACACAGAGGGTCCTAAACACAGAGGGTCCTAAACACAGAGGGTCCCTAAACACAAAAGGGTCCTAAACACAGAGGGTCCTAAACACAGAGGGTCCCTAAACACCGAGGGTCCCTAAACACAGAGGATCCTAAACAGAGGGTCCCTAAACACAGATGGTCCCTTAACACAGAGGGTCCTCAACACAGACGGTCCCCAAACACAGAGGTCCTCAACACATAGGGTCCCTAAACACAGAGGGTCCCTAAACACAGAGGATCCTAAACACAGAGGATCCTAAACACAGAGGATCCTAAACACAGAGGGTCCCTAAACATGAAGGGTCCTAAACACAGAGGGTCCCTAAACACAAGAGGGTCCTAAACACAGAGGGTCCTAAACACAGATGGTCCTAGACACAGAGGGTCCCTAAACACCGAGGGTCCTATACACAGAGGGTCCCTAAACACAGATGGTCCCTCAACACAGAGGGTCCCAAAACACAGAGGTCCTAAACACATAGGGTCCCTAAACACAGAGGATCTTAAACACAGGGGGTCCCTAAACACAGAGGATCCTAAACACAGAGGATCCGAAACACAGAGGGTCCCTAAACACAGAGGGTCCTAACACAGAGGTTCCCTAAACACAGAGGATCCTTAACACAGAGGATCCTTAACACAGAGGGTCCCTTAACACAGAGGGTCCCTAAACACAGAGGGTCCTAAACACAGAGGGTCCCTAAACACAAAGGGTCCTAAACACAGAGGGTCCTAAACACAGAGGGTCCCTAAACACGGAGGGTCCCTAAACACAAGAGGGTCCTAAACACAGAAGGTCCTAAACACAGATGGTCCTTAACACAGAGGGTCCCTAAACACCGAGGGTCCTATTTACAGAGGGTCCCTAAACACACATGGTCCCTCAACACAGAGGGTCCCAAAACACAGAGGTCCTAAACACATAGGGTCCCTAAACACAGAGGATCCTAAACACAGAGGGTCCCTAAACACAGAGGGTCCTAACACAGAGGTTCCCTAAACACAGAGGATCCTTAACACAGAGGATCCTTAACACAGAGGGTCCCTTAACACAGAGGGTCCCTAAACACAGAAGGTCCTAAACACAGAGGGTCCCTAAACACAAAGGGTCCCAAACACAGAGGGTCCTAAACACAGAGGGTCCCTAAACACGGAGGGTCTCTAAACACAGAGGGTCCTTAACACAGAGGCTCCTTAAGACAGAGGGTCCCTAAACACAGAGGGTCCTTAACACAGAGGCTCCTTAACACAGAGGGTCCTTTACACAGAGGCTCCTTAACACAGAGGGTCCTAAACACAGAGGATCCTAAACACAGAGGGTCCCTTAACACAGAGGGTCCTAAACACAGAGGATCCCTAACACAGAGGGTCCCTAAACACAGAGGGTCCCTAAACACAGAGGGTCCCTTAACACAGAGGGTGCTAACCACAGAGTGTCCGTTAACACAGAGGGTGCTAAACAAAGAGGATCCCTAACACAGAGGGTCCCTAAACACAGAGGGTCCCTTAACACAGAGGGTCCCTTAACACAGAGGGTGCTAACCACAGAGTGTCCGTTAACACAGAGGGTGCTAAACAAAGAGGATCCTAAACACAGAGGGTCCTAAACACAGAGGGTCCCTAAACACGAAGGGTCCCTTAACACAGAGGGTCCTTAACACAGAGGGTCCCTTAACACAGAGGGTCCTAAACACAGATGGTCCTAAACACAGAGGGTCCCTAAACACCGAGGGTCCCTAAACACCGAGGGTCCTAAACCCAGAGGTCCTAAACCCAGAGGTCCTAAACACATAGGGTCCCTAAACACAGAGGGTCCCTAAACACAGAGGATCCTAAACACAGAGGATCCGAAACACAGAGGATCCCTTAACACAGAGGGTCCCTTAACACAGAGTGTCCCTAAACACAGAGGGTCCCTAAACACAGAGGGTCCTTAACATAGAGGGTCCCTAAACACAGAGGGTCCCTTAACACAGAGGGTGCTAACCACAGAGTGTCCGTTAACACAGAGGGTGCTAAACACAGAGGGTCCCTAAACACAGAGGGTCCTAACACAGAGGTTCCCTAAACACAGAGGATCCCTCACACAGAGGGTCCCTAAACACAGAGGGTCCCTAAACACAGAGGGTCCCTAAACACAGAGGATCCTAAACACAGAGGGTCCTTAACACAGAGGGTCCCTAAACACAGAGGGTCTTAAACACAGAGGATCTTAAACATAGAGGGTCCTAAACACAGAGGGTCCCTTCACTCAGAGGGTTCCTAAACACAGAGGGTCCTAAACACAGAGGGTCCCGAAACAGAGGGTCCTAAACACAGAGGGTCCCTAAACACAGAGGATCCTAACCACAGAAGATCCTTAACACAGAGGGTCCCTAAACACAGAGGGTCCTTAACACAGAGGCTCCTTAACACAGAGGCTCCTTAACACAGATGGTCCCTAAACACAGAGGGTCCTTAACACAGAGGGTCCTAAACACAGAGGATGCTAAACACAGAGGGTCCCTTAACACAGAGGGTCCTAAACACAGAGGATCCCTAACACAGAGGGTCCCTAAACACAGAGGATCCTAAACACAGAGGATCCTAAACACAGAGGGTCCCTAAACACAGAGGGTCTTAAACACAGAGGATCTTAAACATAGAGGGTCCTAAACACAGAGGGTCCCTTAACACAGAGGGTCCTAAACAAAGAGGGTCCTAAACACAGAGGGTCCCTAAACACAGAGGGTCTTAAACACAGAGGATCTTAAACATAGAGGGTCCTAAACACAGAGGGTCCCTAAACACAGAGGGTCCCTAAACACAGAGGGTCTCTAAACACAGAGGGTCCCTAAACACGGAGGGTCCTAAACACAGAGGGTCCTAAACACAGAGGGTCCCTTAACACAGAGGGTCCCTAAACACAGAGGGTCCTAAACACAGAGGGTCCCTAAACACAGAGGGTTAGGGTGATGATGCTAGATCCTTCTGCGCCGCCTACAACCAGTAATGCAAATTAGATATTTGTTGTGTGACGCTTCTGTCCTGGCTCGCTGGGTCCAGACCTGAGTAATGGAACGTCTACACTGCTGATCCAGACTAACAACCATCTGTCCCTCTCTCTCTCGCCTCAACCTTTTCTCTCTCTCTCTTTCAAGGAGGAAGAGTAGGATAGGACAGTGTTTCTTCCTTTCCGTCGCACTCTATCCTGCTCTCCATGACCTGAGAGCTGACACCCAGCAAGAGCGACAGACCAAAAGAGAGAGCGAGAGAGAGAGAGAAGAGGAGAACGCCTGGAAGAAGGGGCGATCACATCCTGTTGACAGTCGTTTCCCTTTCCAAGATGGCAGCCACCGAGGCCGGCGAGGCGCCAGTTGTCCAGGAGGATGGGAAGGCGGCAGAGACCAAGCCAGCAGAGGCAGAGCCAACCGCCAACGCCAACTCAGAGACGGCGAGCGAGGCGACGGGGAAAGAGGGCGAGGTGGTGGACGGCGAGGTCGAGAACAAAGAGACTGTAGCGAAGGAGACGGAGTCAGCAGGAGCTGAAGGAGGTGCAGAAGACAACGCTGCCTCCTCCACGGAGCCCAAGACCTCCTTCTTGGACTCCTTTCTCAACAAGAGCGGCCTGGGGAAGGTGATGGCCGGGCGCAAGAAGAAGGAGCAGAGCGCCGTGGGGGAGGAGAACATCACCGAGGGAGGAGAGAAGGAGGGCCAGAAGGAGGATACGGCAGACGACGCCAATGGAGCCGCAGATAAAGCTCCAGAAAATGGAGAGAAAGAGGAAGATGAGAAGAAGGCAAAGCAGGGCGAGTGCAAATCCACAGTTCGAGACCTGATCAGGAAGCCGGTGGCACGGATCTTCTCACACCGCGGCGGCGACAAGAAGGAGGGTGGTGCGGCAGCGGCAGAACCTCAGAACCCGCTCCAGGTTCGGTCCAAGTCCCTGGATCGTTTGGAGGACCCAGAGGCCCTCAACGCAACGGTAGAGTCAACCGCAGAAGAAGGAGGCGCGGGGGAGGGCGAGCAGAAAGCCGCCTCCTCCTCGGCCACCACCAAGCACATGAAGCGCTGGCACTCCTTCAAGAAGCTAATGGCTCAGAGGAGCCATAAGAAGGGAGGAGGAGGGGAGGAATGCAAGGAGGAAGGAGCGGAGGGAGTTGAAGAAGGAGGCGGAGACTCCTCCACCCTGGACTCCAAAGAGTCCGGTCAGAAGAGGTGGAAGCTGAAGCGCTCCTGGACCTTCCAGGGCCTGAAGAGGGACCCGTCGGTGGTCGGCATCAGCTCCAAGGCCAAGGGCTCTAGCCAGGACTCCGCCCCGGACTGCCCCAAGGGGGAGGAGGCGACGGGGGGAGCCGAGGGAGGTGAGGAGGCCACAGATGGATGCGAGGAGGATGGCAAGATGGAGGGAGGCGAGGAAAAGGCTGATGGAGCGGAGGAGGAGAAGGTGTCCTCAGCTGGGGGGGCCACAGTCACCCAGCACGCCAACGAGATCTGGACGTCATTCAAGAAGCGCGTCATCCCCAAGTCCAAGCGCACCAACACGGAGTGCGCCCCCAGTGGCGAGGAGGACGCCGCTGCAGCCGCTGCCACGTCAGGTGAGATCACGTGACTGGAACAAAAGCAGTTTCCAATTGATATGAATCAGGTCAACTGTATCGGAGTCTTTTCAACATCACGCCCTTTAAGGTTAGAGACGTTGAAGCAAAACTCTGGTATTTCTTTAACCGGTTCTTTTTGTCTCATCGCGCTTCAGTATGGTGAAGCTTTCGTCTCAATACGGGATCAATTTCAGTTGATCAGATAAGAAGGAGGATGAGGTTTGTGTTTTCCTTCAGGTCTCGGTGACAGATGAGAGGTGGTTCAGGTCAGGATACACATTTAGGCTCCAGGGACTTGATACTAAACTAATACTCAGTTTAGTATCAAGTCTTAAGTTGTGTTCATTTTGGGTTAGGGTCAGGTGCTCTGCCATGAAGCTAATTGCTCTGGTTGCTCTGTGCAGGCGAGGAGGCGGGCGGCGAGGACGGAAAGTCGGCCAAAGCCAAGCGTTCCCACTTTGGCCGGGCGGTGTCGCTGAAGAACTTCATCCTGCGTAAGGGCAAGTCCACCAGCGTGGACCTAGGAGAAGGTGCTAAGGAGGAGGAGGAGGAAGGAGAGGCGGCGACTGACGCCGAGGCTGCGGCTGCTGCAGAGACAGCAGACAAACCGTCGGACGAGGAGCCGGTGGCCAGTGACGCGGCGGTGGCGGCCGAGAGCGGGGCGGAGCTGGGGAAAGAGGCAGAGAACACGCCAGTGGAGAAAGCGGCGGAGGCTCCGGTGACCAACGGTGAGAACGGCTGCTCCAACGGCACGGAGGACGAGAACGCCACGCACAATCACCAGGAGGAAGAGCTACAGGAAGAAAAAACGGCGACCCCGCTGAAGAAGGGCAAGGAGGTGGGAGGAGCCAAGGAGGAGGCTAACGCTAAGATCATCAACGTCGCCATGAACAGCGGTGAGTTAGCACTGGTTGAGGCGGACTCTGATCAGACACAACATGGCGTCATCAGCAAAGAAGCAGGAAGTGACAAACAACAGCCACTGCCCAGCAGCAGGAAGCACAAAACTAACGGCAAGTTAGCGGTTAGGGCGGCGGCCTCTGGGGCAGGGGCGGCGGGGTGCTTCTCCCCTGCCAATGGCGGTAATTTGGAGGCGAGGCGAGGTCATGTGATAGGGGAGGGTGGGGGGGGCGTGGTCAAGAGGGAGCTGCGAGCGGCGGCCATCGTGCAGGATGTGATGTCAGCAGCAACCGACCAGTTAAAAAGGGAGCTGGGCGGTGGCTTGAACAGCTGGTTGGATGCTCGGACGCCTCTGCGAGCTCTCCACTTTCCCATGATCCTCTCTGCTTCTCGCTCTGACCCTGCCCCTCTGCACGCCACTAGCTGTAACTAGCTGTAACTATATGTAACTACCTGTAACTAGCTGTAACTACCTGTAAGTAGCTGTGACTACCTGTAACTAGCTGTGACTACCTGTAGCTAGCTGTGACTACCTGTAGCTAGCTGTGACTACCTGTAGCTAGCTGTGACTACCTGTAGCTAGCTGTGACTACCTGTAGCTAGCTGTGACTACCTGTAACTACCTGTGACTACCTGTAGCTAGCTGTGACTACCTGTAGCTAGCTGTGACTACCTGTAACTAGCTGTGACTACCTATAACTAGCTGTGACTACCTGTAACTACCTGTGACAACCTGTAGCTAGCTGTAACTACCTGTAACTAGCTGTGACTAGCTGTAGCTAGCTGTGACTAGTTGTTACTAGCTGTAACTACCTGCGGCTAGCTGTAACTAGCTGCAACTAGCTGTAACTAGCTGTAACTAGCTGTAGCTTAGCTGGTTGTAGCCAGGTAACACTGTTCCAGAGGATTAACAGAGAATCAAAGTGTCCAAGAGATGGATTAAACACTCCTTCATCCTGCTCCCTCTTTTGCAGGACAGACAGACAGACTGACAGACAGATAGACAGACAGACAGGCAGATAGACAGACAGACAGACGTACAGGCAGATTGACAGAGAGACAGGCAGATAGACAGACAGACAGACTCCTCCCTCAGGCTCAAGGTCCAGTACAATTCCTGTTTCCAGGTTTTTCCTCCATGTTTTGATTTCCCTGGTACTACGTGGTACTACCTGGTACTACCTGATACTACCTGGTACTACCTGGCATACCTGGTACTACGTGGTACTACCTGGTACTACCTGGTAATACCAGGTACTATGTGTTGTACATGGACCTGTTGTTGCTCTGGCCTTCCTCCACATGGCTGGACCCGGTACTGCACCAAGGATCCACTTTATTCACATAGATGTTCCATTCATCATTAGATTGTATTGTTTATCATTATCATCATCGTCATTATTATTATTAACAGTATTATTATTATTATTATTATCATTATTATTATTATTATTATCATCATTGTTATTCATGATAATAATAATATTATTACTATCATCATTATTATTATTATTATTATTATTATTATTATTATTATTATTATTATTATCATTATTATTATTATTATCATCATTGTTATTCATGATAATAATAATATTATTACTATCATCATTATTATTATTATTATTATCAT
>NC_137197.1:740014-757514 GCF_960531495.2 Zeus faber
TGGGGTCATATTGGCCTACCGGTTGCTTGACTAGGGTCATTTTGGTCTACTGGTTGCTTGACTGGGGTCATGTTGGCCTACCGGTTGCTTGACTAGGGTCATGTTGGCCTACCGGTTGCTTGACTGGGGTCATGTTGGCCTACTGGTTGCTTGACTAGGGTCATGTTGGCCTACTGGTTGCTTGACTAGGGCCATTTTGGTCTACTGGTTGCTTGACTGGGGTCATATTGGCCTACCGGTTGCTTGACTAGGGTCATTTTGGTCTACTGGTTGCTTGACTGGGGTCATGTTGGCCTACTGGTTGCTTGACTAGGGTCATATTGGCCTACCGGTTGCTTGACTAGGGTCATTTTGGTCTACTGGTTGCTTGACTGGGGTCATATTGGCCTACCGGTTGCTTGACTAGGGTCATTTTGGTCTACTGGTTGCTTGACTGGGGTCATGTTGGTCTACCGGTTGCTTGACTAGGGTCATGTTGGCCTACCGGTTGCTTGACTGGGGTCATGTTGGCCTACTGGTTGCTTGACTAGGGTCATGTTGGCCTACTGGTTGCTTGACTAGGGCCATTTTGGTCTACTGGTTGCTTGACTGGGGTCATATTGGCCTACCGGTTGCTTGACTAGGGTCATTTTGGTCTACTGGTTGCTTGACTGGGGTCATGTTGGCCTACCGGTTGCTTGACTATGGTCATGTTGGCCTACCGGTTGCTTGACTGGGGTCATGTTGGCCTACTGGTTGCTTGACTGGGGTCATGTTGGCCTACTGGTTGCTTGACTAGGGTCATGTTGGCCTACTGGTTGCTTGACAGGGTCATGTTGGCCTACTGGTTGCTTGACAGGGTCATGTTGGCCTACTGGTTGCTTGACAGGGTCATGTTGGCCTACCGGTTGCTTGACTAGGGTCATGTTGGCCTACTGGTTGCTTGACAGGGTCATGTTGGCCTACTGGTTGCTTGACAGGGTCATGTTGGCCTACTGGTTGCTTGACAGGGTCATGTTGGCCTACCGGTTGCTTGACTAGGGTCATGTTGGCCTACTGGTTGCTTGACAGGGTCATGTTGGCCTACCGGTTGCTTGACAGGGTCATGTTGGCCTACTGGTTGCTTGACTAGGGTCATATTAGCCAAGGGACATATTGTTGGCCGATCACACTGCGTCCACCACCCGCCAACCTGCCCACCGGCCGGTGTGTTCCTGAGGTAGAATGTGACACAGCAGACAAAAACAGCAGCATTTCTTGTGGCAGTGGGAAAGGCACCAACCACCTCTCAGCAGGTGTGACACCTCATCCAGGTGTAAAAGGTGTTTTTCCAGGTGTGCTCACATCGCTTTTCTTCTCATGCTCCATTTATTTCCAGTGTGATGTGCGGCCCGTTAAACGGGGGCCGGCGGGAGGGGGCCATGACCCAATGAATCCACCCCCTGGAGGTGACGAGTTGGGTTGCAGATGAGCAGTGGTAGTTGGAGCCAGGACTGATGTCCTCCACCTTCCTGACAGTCATCCGGGTGGGGAAGGGAGGGATATGTCATAGTTATCATCACATCTCAGCTGTCATCATGAATCAGATCATGAACAATGATCCAAACATCACTGAGTGAACACAGACACAAAATGTTTTTATTTACAAGTTGTTCCAAAGAAAAACAAAAGAATTTCAAAATGAGAAACAGACACTTTGAACGACAGAACAATGAGAAGCAGCAGCAGCAGCAGCAGCAGCAGCAGCAGAGGAGGCTCCTGCTTCATCTTTTGTGTCTTTATTAACTTCAGAATAAAGAGAAACTGCTGAGAATCAGTCACCATGACGACCCATCCCTCCGCCCACCTACCCCCGTCATCCCTCCGCCCACCTACCCCCGTCATCCCTCCGCCCACCTACCCCCATCATCCCTCCGCCCACCTACCCCCGTCATCCCTCCACCGTCCTACCCCCATCATCCCTCCACCCACCTACCCCCCATCATCCCTCCACCCGTCTACGCCCCATCATCCCTCCACCTGTCTATTCCCATCATCCCTCCACCCATCTATGCCCCATCATCCCTCCACCCATCTATCCCCATCATCCCTCCACCTACCTACCCCCATCATCCCTCCACCCACCTACCCCCCATCATCCCTCCACCTTCCTACCTACCATCATCCTTCCACCCACCTACCCCCCATCATCCCTCCACCCGTCTATGCCCCATCATCCCTCCACCCGTCTATCCCCCATCATCCCTCCACCCGTCTATGCCCCATCCTCCCTCCACCTGTCTATCCCCCATCATCCCTCCACCCATCTATCCCCATCATCCCTGCACCCGTCTTTCCAGCAGAAAACACTGTCATCACTGCCAATTCCCTTCTTCGAAGCAGGTTTTCTCTCCATCCCTCCCTCTCTCTCCTCCCTACTCCATCTTGGACATCTCAAACTTGGTTGTCTTGATTTCCTGTGGAAACAGACAACATCATCCCTCCATCATCTCTATCATCTCTCATCCCTCCACCATCACTCCATCATCCCTCATCCCTCCATCATCCATCATCCCTCATCTGCCATCAACCCTCATCCCTCCACCAACGCTCCATCATCCACTCACCCTCATCATCCCTCATCGCTCCATCATTCCTCCATCATTCCTCCATCATCCCTCCACCATCCCTTTGTTTGTTCCCACTCTGGTGCCTGGCTCGTGGGAGACACGGACACCGCACCGGACACCGGCGGGGAAAACCAAACAGATTCAATAAATACATGTAGAATAAAAGCACTGTTTTTATTGGTTTGGTTGAGAGAAAACCAGATTCAATAAATACATCTCGAATAAAAACAGTTTTTATTGGTTTTGTTGAGAGAAAACCAAACAGATTCAATAAATACATCTAGAATAAAAACACTGTTTTTATTGGTTTGGTTGAGAGAAAACCAGATTCAATAAATACATCTAGAATAAAAACACTGTTTTTATTGGTTTTGTTGAGAGAAAACCAAACAGATTCAATAAATACATCTAGAATAAAAACACTGTTTTTATTGGTTTTGTTGAGAGAAACACAGGTGGTGCGCTGCAGCCCGCAGTCTATCCACAGCATCCATTTTGTTTTAAGACGAAGAACAGCAGAATTCATTTTTAAATACTTACATTTTCATCGTCGGACAGTTGGTATTAATTCCTTTCTTTTAAAAGATTTGTGCTGGTTTTCCCAGCAGGGCTTGTTATTCTCCAGCTGTGGGTGGAGCTACTCAGACGGGGGCGGTTCGAATGCTACCGGGTCTCAATGTGACGTAGGACTCAAATGTAAAGGACTTGTTTCACCACATGTTTTCTGAACTGACAGCTGACAACAAAGTGAGCGGGAGAGGAAGCATCGTGGGCGTGGTCATCTTCACAGCACCGAGTCATCCCACTCAATCAGTAACCACATCATAACCATTTATTCAGGGTTCTAAAATGTGTTTGATTCATATTTTAAATAACACAAAAAGTTCCTTCAGACATTGTCCTGCTGCCATGGCAACAGGAGACAAACACAGTGTGACGTCACCGTGGAAACGGCACTGTGTGCTGATTTGTTGCTGGTCAGAGTGGGTACTGCAGCGACGGAGGACTGTGTAGACATGGATGTGCTCCACAATAACAAATATGTATTGTAAAATACCACTAGACTTATTTTACTTATTTATTCATGTTACTTTTATTTATATTTGTACTTACTGTCGTACTTATTATAGACCCTGAGCTAGGATAGGCGCTAACTTGGAGAGGAGCTAGCTAGGATTTCACTTAAATGGCTTCAATAAAAACGGTGGATTGACATAAGTACTTTTTTCTATTGATTAACTGCACGGAGGATGCAGATGGAGGATTTGGACACGGTGGTCTTGTGTGGCGCGGTTTGTCTGTGATAGTTGCAGCTCCAGGTAATTACTTATATAATTATATATAATTACAGATACAAAAGAATTTAGTTTAATATATTTACTTGCAGATAAATCAGGGCATCTGGTGCGGCTCACTTCCGTTGTGTTTTCCGTTAATGTCGTTGTGTTTTCCATTGATGCAGCTGTGTTTTCCCTTAGTGCTGTTGTGTTTTCTGTTAATGCGGTTGTGTTTTCCTTTAATGCAATTGTGTTTTCCCTTAATGTGGTGGTGTTTTGTCTATTTGCAAGTTTTTTCTTAAGATGCAGTGCACTGTGCTCGCAGGGCCACTGTAATTAATGGGAATAATAACAATAATAAATATAGCTGCAAAAATGCACAGGGTATTGTGAAAACAAGGCCAAAAAATAAATAAATGATAACTAACGTACTACTACACGTGAACTGGAAACTATATACCCTGTATACCCTATATATACTCTTGATTTGGCTGCTCCTGTTAGAGGTCGCCACAGCAGATCATCTGCCTCCAATACCTTCTGTAAAATACCCTATATATACTATATACACTATATACCCATTATATACTATATAAACTATATATACTATATACATTATATATACTATATACACTATATAAACTTTATATACTATATACACTATATATACTATATAAACTATATATACACTATATACCCATTATATACTATATAAACTATATATACTATATACATTATATATACTATATACTCTATATACACTATATACTATATATACTATATAAACTATATATACTATATACACTATATACCCTATATATACAATATACCCTATATGTACTATATACCCTATATATACTATATAAACTATATATACTATATACACTATATATACTATATACACAATATACTCTATTTACCCTATATATACTATTTAAACTATATATACTAAATCCACTATATACACTATATACACTATATATACTATATAAACTATATATACTATATACCCTATATACACTATGTATACTATTTACCCTTTATATACTATATACACTATATATACTATATACCCTATATATTCTATATGAACGATATATAGTATATACACTATATACAGTGGGGCAAAAAAGTATTTAGTCAGCCACCAATTGTGCAAGCTCTCCCACTTAAAAAGATGAGAGAGGCCTGTAATTTTCATCATAGGTTCACTTCGACTATGAGAGACAGAATGAGGGGAAAATAATCCAGAAATCACATTGTAGGATTTTTAATGAATTAATTGGTAAATTCCTCGGTAAAATAAGTATTTGGTCACCTACAAACAAGCAAGATTTCTGGCTTTCACAGACCTGTAACTTTTTCTTAAGAGGCTCCTCTGTCCTCCACTCGTTACCTGTATTAATGGCACCTGTTTGAACTCGTTATCAGTATAAAAGACACCTGTCCACAACCTCAAACAGTCACACTCCAAACTCCACTATGGCCAAGACCAAAGAGCTGTCGAAGGACACCAGAAACAAAATTGTAGACCTGCACCAGGCTGGGAAGACTGAATCTGCAATAGGTAAGCAGCTTGTTGTGAAGAAATCAACTGTGGGAGCAATTATTAGAAGATGGAAGACATACAAGACCACTGATAATCTCCCTCGATCTGGGGCTCCACGCAAGATCTCACCCCGTGGGGTCAAAATGATCAAAACAACGGTGAGCAAACATCCCAGAACCACACGGGGGGACCTAGTGAATGACCTGCAGAGAGCTGGGACCAAAGTAACAAAGGCTACCATCAGTAACACACTACGCCGCCAGGGACTCAAATCCTGCAGTGCCAGACGTGTCCCCCTGCTTAAGCCAGTACATGTCCAGGCCCGTCTGAAGTTTGCTAGAGAGCATTTGGATGATCCAGAAGAGGATTGGGAGAATGTCATATGGTCAGATGAAACCACAATATAACTTTTTGGAAAAAACTCAACTTGTCGTGTTTGGAGGAGAAAGAAAGCTGAGTTGCATCCAAAGAACACCATACCTACGGTGAAGCATGGGGGTGGAGACATCATGCTTTGGGGCTGTTTTTCTGCAAAAGGACGACTGATCCGTGTAAAGGAAAGAATGAATGGGGCCATGTATCGTGAGATTTTGAGTGAAAACCTCCTTCCATCAGCAAGGGCATTGAAGATGAAACGTGGCTGGGTCTTTCAGCATGACAATGATCCCAAACACACCGCCCGGGCAACGAAGGAGTGGCTTCGTAAGAAGCATTTCAAGGTCCTAGAGTGGCCTAGCCAGTCTCCAGACCTCAACCCCATAGAAAATCTTTGGAGGGAGTTGAAAGTCTGTGTTGCCCAGCGACAGCCCCAAAACATTACTGCTCTAGAGGAGATCTGCATGGAGGAATGGGCCAAAATACCAGCAACAGTGTGTGAAAACTTGTGAAGACTTATAGAAAACGTTTCACCTCTGTCATTGCAAACAAAGGGTATATATCAAAGTATTGAGATGAACTTTTGTTATTGACCAAATACTTATTATTCCACCATAATTTGCAAATACATTCTTTAAAAATCAGACAATGTGATTTTCTGGATTTTTTTTCTCATTTTGTCTCTCATAGTTGAAGTGAACCTATGATGAAAATAAAAGGCCTCTCTCATCTTTTTAAGTGGGAGAACTTGCACAATTGGTGGCTGACTAAATACTTTTTTGCCCCACTGTATACTATATACACTATATACACTATATAACCTATATATACTATTTACACTACATATACTATATACACAATATGCACTTTATACACTATATACACAATATACAGCATATACGCTATATATACTACATACACTATATATACTACAAACACTACATGTATATATTATATACACTATATACTATATACACTGTATACATCTCATCACCGTTCTCATTCTTGTTCCCACAGTCTGTCAGTATTCACTACATTAGCGTTTGCAATCGCCACGCCCCCTAACATGAAATAACACTATATATACGATATATACGATATATACTATATATACTTTATATAACAGCTATGCTCCCTTACCGTGAAATAACATGGGTCCTTGCTTATCTACCAATTGCTTAAGGACCCGGTTGTAGGAACAGAACTTGGTCGTTTAGTGAGCAGTAGCTGTATATATATTATATATGTATGATGAGTATATGATATGATGAGTTTCATATTGCCGGAACAAATCGAAAAAACGGAATCCTGAAAATTGTAAATAAACATGTAAAAATGTCAACTGTTTTCTGGTTTCATGGAATCGTAACCCATTAAAAAGCTTGGACACAAAAAAACATTCATCCGCAGAAAGTTGTCACCACAGGTCGAATCCACCCGACTGTGGGAATGAATGATGCGCTAATGTACTAGGAACGCGTCGGAAAACTAGAACCCGTGAAATTGTTACTGGTCACAAAAAGACGCTTTTTTCGATTTGTGGAACTGTAACCCATCTGAAATTTAATTCACAGAAAGGCATCAACACTAAAAGTGTGTAACTTGGCTTTGTTTGGTAGAGTAAGGTAAATGAATTTGAATTTTGAATTTGATGCCTGCAACACGTTCCAAAAAAGCTGGGACGGGCCTGTTAACCACTGTGTTACATCTCCTTTCCTTTTAACAACACCCAATAAGCGTTTGGGAACTGAGGACACTAACTGTTGAAGCTTTGTAGGTGGAATTCTTTCTAATTCGTGCTTAATGTACAACTTCAGTTGCTCAACAGTCCGGGGTCTCATATTTTGTCATATTTTGCGCTTCATAATGTGCTACAAATTTCCAATGGGAGACAGGCCTGGACGGCAGGCAGGCCAGTCCAGTAGCTGCACTCTCTTACTAGGAAGCCAGGCTGTAGTAACACGTGCAGAACGTGGCTTGGTGTTGTCCTGCTGAAATAAGCAGGACATCCCTGAAAATACATTGCTTGGTGGCAGCATATGTTGCTCCAAAACCTGTTTGTACCTTTCAGCCTTAATCCTGCAAGTTACCACTAGCACCCCCCACACCGGTGGCGATAGTGGCGCCGCCCCTAGCGGTCGCCTGCGCCGGCGCTCCGGTTACTTTCTTACACCATCACAGATGCTGGCTTTTGAGCTTTGCGCTGGTAACAATGTGGACGGTCCTTTTCCTCTTTGGCCCGGAGGACACCACGTCCATGATTTCCAAAAACAATTTGAAATGTGGACTCGTCAGACCACAGCAGACTTTTCCACTTTGCGTCAGTCCATCCCAGATGAGCTCGGGCTCAGAGAAGCCGGCGGCTTTACTGGGTGTTGTTGATATATTGCTTTGGCTTTGCATGCTAGTTTTAACTTGCACTTGTAGATGTAGCGACAAACTGTGTGACCTGACGATAGTTTTCCCAAGTGTTCCTGAGCCCACGTGTTGATATACTTTACAGAATGATGTCCCTTTTTAATGCAGTGCCACTTATCTCCCAAACAGGAGCCTTTCTGGGTGGAGTTTGCATGTTCTCCCTGTGCTCACATGGGGTTTCCTCCACCTACCATCAGTAAGGACCCCCACCCAAAAACATGCGCACATCATGGTCTGACCAGCGATGGACACTTGGTACCAGGTCCCCGGGCTTCGACGAACGCTGCCCACTGCTCCTGGCTGCCCCCCCAGAGGAAAGACAAGCCAGGATGGTGAAATGCAGAGAAACCATTTCACCATCACCACCCAAAGTGTCTGTGTGTGTGTGTGTGTGTGTGTGTGTGTGTGTGTGTGTGTGTGTGTGTGTGTGTGTGTGTGTGTGTGTGTGTCTGTGTGTGTGTGTGTGTGTGTGTGTGTGTGTGTGTGTGTGTGTATGTGTGTATGTGTGTATGTGTGTGTGTGTGTGTGTGTGTGTGTGTATGTGTATGTGTGTGTGTGTGTATGTGTGTGTGTGTGTGTGTGTGTGTGTGTGTGTGTGTGTGTGTGTGTGTGTGTGTGTGTGTGTGTGTGTGCATGTGTTGTAGTGCGGTGTGTCATGTGACAAATAAAGATTCTTCTTCCTGAAGGATCGAAGGTCATGGGCATTCAATGTTGGTTTTCGGCCTTGCTGCTTACATGCAGAGATTTCTCCAGATTCTCTGAATCTTTTGATGGTATGTGACCCACCGCGTACTTTAGGGTCATTTGGCGGCTTTCATTTTTGTTTTTTTTCATTTGAAAGTGGAGAATCAGAGCGTCAAACAAGGTGTCGTGTGTTGTGTGTTGTGTGCAAATCAAACAAATATTTTTAAAGCTATGACTTGTGAATGACAAGGGTGTGGCAAACTGTGTTTCTGAGATAATCACCGTGAAAGTTTCGCTGAGACCTGCCTTCATTCACCAAGCTCCCAGAATGCAACTAGGGAGCCACATGGCTACTTTACGTACTGCGGAATGGGCCAATCACTGCTTTGTTCTTGAGTTTTGAGGGAACGTTGAAAGTAGTTTTGTTTTGAAAAATGCTTTAACTTAACAGTAAGAATATGCATGTTTTATAAAAGTGGAATTTATTTTCCGGTGGTTCTTGAAAATATTCGGTTTCATCTTCACATTCAGGTTGAAATCCCCTGTTTGAAATGTTCTCCAAGTCCGGAGTAATATCAGATTGAGCGTCGCTGTCACTATCATGGTGGAAAAAGAAGTCCAGTGGCGATGCTTACACTGACTTGGATCTATCGTACTGGTCAGATTAAGGTCCGCGATATGATTTAGATCTTCCTCCACCCGCTTCTCCTAATCAACCGGAGTTTTCACAGACTGGTGAAACCGGAGCCTCGTCTTGTTTACGGAAGTGACGGTGACGTCAGTGACACGCCCCCTGTTACACCGCTGTCTCTGTGGGTGTATAAAACACGTAAGATTTAAAGGCTGAACTATATCAAAACAGTTCAACATTGACATCACATGGAATATGGAGGAATTATCTTCACCTGGACACTTGATCGATCTCCGTTGTCAGCGCTGTTCAGCGTCTAGGTAAGTGAACTGTGTTTCCCCATGTCATCTAAAGGGAATATTTTACTCCACCATTTAACATTTATCTACTAATTATAAATCAAACTGGAATTTGAAAATATGTTGAGAAATAAAAAAAAACACAAAGGACACGAATCTGGGAAAATCTCATTTTCAAAGGTTTTTTCAACTTATTTGGATGCTCCTGGCCATTTTAGAAATGCGCGAGATGTCAGCTTTTACTGTGGTGGGTCACACATTATGGACTGTAGATTATGAAATCCCTAAAGTCCTTGCAATTGTACGTTGAGAAACGTTGTTCTTAAACTGTTGGACTACTTGCTCACGCAGTTGTTCACAAAGTGGTGAACCTCGCCCCATCCTTGTTTGTGAATGACTGAGCCTTTCAGGGATGCTCCTTTTATACCCAATCATGACACTCACCTCTTTCCAATTAACCTGTTCATCTGTGGAATGTTCCAAATAGGTGTTTTTTGAGCATTCCTCAACTTTCCCAGTCCTTTGTTGCACCTGTCCCAGCTTTTTTGGAACGTGTTGCAGGCATCAAATTCAAAATGAGTGAATATTTGAAAAAACAATAAAGTTGATCAGTTTGAACATTAAATATCTTGTCTTTGTAGTGTATTCATTGAATATAGGTTGAAAAGGATTTGCAAATCATTGTATTGTTTTTATTTACGTTTTCCACAACGTCACAACTTCAATGAAATTGGGGTTTTTACATGGTTTATAGTTAGTTTATGGTTCCTTTGTTATTCATGAATGTTTCCTTATGTTCTGTTCACCTTTTAATAAAATGATCAGCTGGTGTATTTTCTTAGTGATCCTTGATGTTAAATTCTGCATTTCCATGTTGTATTGTTTTCTTCTCCTCGACCGTTTGGTGTCTGTTCATTAGATTTAAGTCTTAATAATAATTTAATAATAATACACAATGTTCTGTATTATCCAGTTGACATTTGTTGTGTTCATCATCTTTATGTGCAGTTGTTTTTTTCTGTTTTGGACCTTGTTGTGTTTATTTGGAACAGTTTTGGTCAACGATGTCAACACTTCATAAAAAATCTATTTGAATTGATGTTCTGAAAAATGTCAAACTCAACTACCGCCACTAAAATGGACACTGTGTATTGCTGCCTGCAGCTTTATTTATTCTTATTCTTCTTATTATATATTACCCTCAATACTATATTAATAAACCCTCAATAAAATATTAATAATGACAGTAATAAACTGCCATGTGGTTTTACATTTACATTTGTTTAACATGACAAAAACACAAATCTTAAATATTCAATTATTATTATTATTTTTCCAACGGAGGCCATCTTACCTCGTCAGAGTCCAGGAGGGGGGGCAGTGCGCTGTGGGGGCCACAAAACAGGAAGTCACATGACCAGAACAGGATGACATCACCACACACACACACACACACACACACACACACACACACACACACACACACACACACTCGTGACCCACCGCAGACTTTTCGTACATTTGGCGGCTTTTAACTTTTTTTCTGCATCATTTGGAAGTGAAGAATCAGGGCTTCAAAACAAGGTGTCACTTGTGTAAATAAAGCAAATATTTTTAAAGCTATGACTTGTTAATGACAAGGGTGCGGCAAACTGTGTTTCTAAGATAATCACCTTCAAAGTTTTCCCCCACACTTGGTTTCATTCAGCCAGCTCCCAGAATGCAAATGGTTGGAGGACCAACAAAGCCACATGGCTACTTGTCACATGGCCACTTGACACCCTGATGAATAGGGCAATCGCTACATTGTTCTTGTATTTTGAGGGAATGTTGAAGAGCGTCATCGACACACATCTTTTGTTTGTAAAAAAGCTTTTATTTAACAGTAAGAATATACATGTCTGATAAAAGTTGAATTATTTAGGAGTTTAAAAGTGAAGACAAAATAGCAAAATGTAGACTCTATTAATAATATTAGTCTCTGTATATTAGCCTTGTGTGTCATTAAATAAATAAATGTGCGTATGCCAAATATCTTCAAAGTTGTTGGAGTTATATTGTGGGCTAACCCCACCCTACCTCAGCTACACCCTGAGAGCCTGTTTGGGGGGTCTTTTCATTTTCTTTTGGCCCCTGGCTGCATTTGCAGGTAAACTTGAGAATCTTGTCCATTGCTACTTGTTCACAATCTGCATCACCAACCTCAACGGACTTCATCACATCATCAACTTCTTCAACGGGCGAGTCGTTGCTCTCCTCCAGTGGTTTTTGAAAATATTCAGTTTCATCATCACATTCAGGTTGTAATCCGCTTTTTTGTTCTCCAAGTCTGGGGATAATATCAGATTCAACATCGCGGTTGGAGAACTGACTATCACTGCGCAAAATGAAGTCCAGTACCCGCTGCTTACACTGACTTGGATCTATCGCACCGGTCAGATTAAGGTCCGCAATATGATTTAGATCTTCCTCCAACTGCTTTTTGTAATCCATAATAACACGGAGACAAAAGTTCTCACAGACAAGTGAAACCGGATCCTCGTCTTCTTTATGGAAGTGACGTCAGCATGAATTCTTCGATGATATACATTGGTACACGCCCCCTACACAACAATGTCTCAGTTTGTGTGTGAAAGTAGTACGATTTAAAGGTTGAGCTCTATCAAAACGGTTTCACATTGTGACTTCACATCACATGGAACAGGGGTGCCCACTCTTTTTCGGCTTGCGAGCTACTTTTAAAATGACCAGGTCAAAATGATCTACCTTCATTAATAAATGCTAAATATATTTATTCCTATGTATATACTGAGTATACTTCATATATACAATATATGTTGGTGTACCTTGCATCCCTGCATGAACCCTTACGGCACAATAGCATTAAATACATTTATGGTCACTACCTTACTCTGATGACTTGCACTGAATGGAGCTGGCCAGGGTTGCATAGTCCGGACAGTAGCTGCTGGAAGCCAGCCTCAAGCAGCTTCCAGATGATCATCCGTCATGGTGGAACGCTATTTCGACTCAATAATCTTTATGTGGGAAAAGGCTGAGTCACATAGCCAAATAATGCAGTCAAGGAGGCAGCACATTTCCTCATGTTTGGGTAATTTTCCTCTGTGAGTAAGTTCCAAAACGGTCCATGAGCCCTGGACTTGAGCTGAATGTCAGCCTGTAGTGTCAACATCTCATCCTCCACTGCAGACCAGTTCAGGTGAAACAGTGTTGCAATTTTTGATGCGAATGAATCAACCTCAATATCTTCCCTAAATGGGAAGCACATAAATGTAGCGATTGGCTTGAGTAAAGCACCTTGAAACCGTTTGTCAAAGTCTGACAGACACTTTTCAATCTGCTCTGTGTAGCGCGCACTGTCGGGGTGCGAGGGGCGCCTGCCCCTAGTACCCCTCCCCTCCCTGCCTTCCCTTGGGTCTCCAGCTTTGATGCAAGGTTTTGAAAGGTCCCCAAATCATGGCGCTGCAGTTTTGAGGACAGAAGTTGCACTACTGAACTGAACTGATCATGTTGACCACGGTTTTGTCTTTTCCTTGCAGATTTATTTATTTTTTTATTTTTTACTTTGTTCAGCGCTGTTCAGCGTCTCGGTAAGTGAACTGCATTTCCCATGTAATCAAACGGGATCATTTATCTACTATTATCTATTATCTTAATAAATCAAACTCGGTTTTGAAAATATGTTGAAAGATAAAAAAAAAAAAACACGAATCTGGAAAAATCAAATTTTCCTTCTAGAAAGGTTTTTTCAACTTATTTGGCTGCTCGTGGCCATTTTAGAAATGCACAACAATATGGGTTTTGCTGCGGTGGGTCACATATGTAGGATGGATGGATATTTACTCACACGTCAACCATGGATGATGGAATGTTCTCCTCCACCCACTTTAGATCTTCGTCCTGAAATAAACAAACAAATATTTTGGTATTTTGTCCATGCAGATTTAAGGAATCTTCCATATCATTGAAGCAATTATTATTTTTGATTACGTGTTGTTTATCAAAAATGTAGTCAACAGACTGAAACATTTCTCATATAGACACATTTCACATCTTGTTTCATTTTTCTCACAGTACTAGTCAGTAACCGATAGCAACCCTGCTACCGGCCAATCAGGACGAAGCGCTCACTCTCTGCAGCAACCAAGAGAAACTCACCACCTTGCTGATCTTGGCACCATTAGACCCGCTCTTCGTCCTCATCTTCATCCCAGCTGCAGACACAAGGGGGCGATGAACACACAAGTCCACCAGGTGGTGCTAAACCAGTTCATTAGGCATGACTTCGTTATTGGAAGAAAGGCGAGAGGGAGGGATGGAAGGGGATAACAAGGGATGGAAGGAAGGAAGGGGAGAAGAAAGGAAGATCTTACCAAAGGCCTCGTTCATCATAGGTTCCTTCTCCTCCTCATCACTCTCTTCATCCACCAAGGGGCTGAATGCATACCTGGACACAACCAACCACCACACACTGTAACACGCTCTGTAAAACAAGGACCTTAGTTCTAGACTGGCTTTTATTTTGAAATGGAGTCTGTCCTGCTGCTTCTTGATTGGTCAAAACTCCCACTCAGTAATGTCCTATTGCACTGGATGGGGAAACTCTGAAGGATCCTAGATCTCTGGAGGATCCTGGAACCTCTGGATTATCCTAGAACCTCTGGAGGATACTAGAACCTCTGGAGCAGGGGTGCCCAATACGTCGATCGCAATCGAGCGGTAGATCGCAAAGGTAGTGTGGGTAGATTGTGCGGCATTCAAAAAATTTTTTTTTTTTTTTAACCGATCTGACCAACCATGTTGAATGAGCTTAATTTAGAGCTGCAAGGAAAAGACAAAACCATGGTCAACATGATCAGTTCAGTTAATGCTTTCAAACGAAAAATGCAACTTCTGTCCTCAAAGCTGCAGAGCCATGATTTAGGGACCTTTCAAAATCTCAGAGAAAAAAAATCCCAAGGGACCCAAGGGAAGGTGTGTATGCAACTTGACCGTGCTACACAGAGCAGATTGAAAACTGTCTGTCAGACTTTGACAAACGGTTTAAAGACTTTGTTTTACTTGAGCCAATCACTGCATTGATGTGCTTCCCATTTAGGGAAGATATTGAGGTTGATTCACTGAAGCACTGTTTCACCTGAACTCGTCTGCGGTGGAGGATGAGATGTTGACACTACAGGCTGACATTCAGCTCAAGTCCAGGGCTCATGGACAGTTTTGGAACCTACTCACAGAGGAAAAGTACCCAAACATGAGGAAATGAGCCACCTCCTTCACTGCATTCTTCAGCTCTACTTATTTATGCGAGTCAGCATTTTTCCACATGAAGATTATTAAGTCCAAATACCGTTCCACCATGACTGATGATCATTTGGGAGCTGCTTGAGGCTGGCTACTAGCAGGGACTGTCCGGACTATGCAACCCTGACGACTCCATTCAGTACAAGTCATCAGAATAAGGTAGTGACAAGAAATGTATTTTATTGTATTGTGCCGTAAGGGTTCATGCAGTGATGCAAGGTACACCAACATATATTGTATGTATAAAGTATACTCAGTATATATATATAAATAAATATATTAAGCATTTTTTAATGCAGGTAGATCATTTTGACCTGGTCATTTTAAAAGTAGCTCACAAGCCGAAATAGTGTGGGCACCCCTGCTCTGGAGGATCCTAGAACCCCTGGGGGTTCCTAGAACCACTGGGGGTTCCCAGAACCTCTGGGGGATCCTAGAATCTCTGGAGGATCCTAGAACCTCTGGAGGACCCTAGAACATCTGGGGGATCCTAGAACCCCTGGAGGATCCTAGAACCTCTGGGGGATCGTAGAACCTCTGGTGGATCCTAGAATTTCTGGAGGATTCTAGAACCTCTGGGGAATCCTAGAACTTCTGGGGGATCCGAGAACCTCTGGGGGATCCTGGAACCTGTGGAGGACCCTAGAACCTCTGGGGAATCCTAGAACCTCTGGAGAATCCTAGAACCTCTGGGGATCCTAGAACCTGTGGAGGAACCTAGAACCTCTGGGGCATCCTAGAACATCTGGGGGATCCTAGAACCTCTGGAGGGTCCTAGAACATCTGGGGGATCCTAGAACCTCTGGGGATCCTAGAACCGCTGGAGGATCCTAGAACCTCTGGGGGATCCTAGAACCCCTGGGGAATCCTAGAACCTCTGGGGGATCCTAGAACCTCTGGGGGATCCTAGAACCCCTGGAGGATCCTCGAACCTCTGGGATGGATACACCGTCAACACCTACAATCAACATTCATGGAGAACACGAGCATTTCACAATCTGCAGCAATAATGACATTACTGGGTCCAGAGGTCCACAGCCTCAGGTTCTACAGGTCGCTGCTTCTGAATGAGGGTGATGCTTCCAACATCATCCTGCTGAACAAGATCTGCAGGTAAGAACCTTGTTCCAGCAGGTTCCATTGGCCTGGAGGTGGTGAAGAGCAGTGGAGGCCAAAGAGGACTCCCCCCAGGGCCACGCCAGCAGCGTCACGTCAGTGTTGTGTCCTCTGTCAATTGGCCCATTCGCACCGGGTTCGTCTACAACGTGTGACTGAAGCAGCACTCTCCAGACTTTCTACTCAAACTACAAACTGTGGAATGTCTCAATCTTTAATGGCTTAAAGTGAATCTTTGCTTTCGTTTTAACCCTTTGCTTTTCATCTTCGCATTTGGAGTCTGTTTGTTTATGAACGTAGTTGGATTAGTTGGTGAGTTCAACTTTCATTGTTTAGATTTTACACAGAAGCTTCTGGCTTCTGTGTGAAATACAACGCGTTTTATCATTGGAATTAATAATTATCTATGAATACACATTGATGAATACACATTGTGGCTATTAACAGGAAGAAGGCGGGGCCGGTTCTTCTCTGTGGTTCCGAGGGAGAAGCCAGGGAGGACAGCGGTGGGCCCCCTTAACCAGAGGAGGGTGCGGGAGATTAGAGGGTTAAGAAGGAAGTATCCAAGCTGTGACCTCTAACCTCTGATTATTGGCCGATGGTCGCCATAGGAACATGATGACCAACAGGATGGTGGAGAACAGGAAACGCCAGAATGCATCGTCTATCCACAACTCGCTCCAGTCCTGAGAGAGAGAGAGAGAGAGAGAGAGAGAGAGAGAGCACGTTCACTGCTATGGGAAAATGGCCGACATGATAACCATGTGCTGTGTGTCCACTTGAGAGGGAGAGGGGCGGGGGAGAAGGGGGAGAGGCGGGGTCATTAAACGGTCCTCAGTGTTTTCACTGTTCAGCCGCTTGTATTTGAAGATACTTGATATTTCATTGCGTGGTGTTTGTACTTGACAATGCCGTATCCCAGACTGGCGATGATCACCAGAACCCGAGCCAGAGTCCTCTTCACCGCTGACAGAACCTCAGCGAACACCAGCGCCCCCTGGACTGCGGGAGGGCACAAAACAACGAGTTAGTTACCCAGAATCCATGGCGTTACCCAGTGTTCTGAGCCGGTACCTGATTGGCCGTCAGAGCGGATGCTCTGGAACTCGGCGTAGTAGACGGCCTTCTCCAGCATCCCCAGGAAGACCACGCCCCCGATCCAGAACTGGATCCGCAACAGGTCCCTCCAGAAGCAGGAGGCCAGGACCAGCCACAGCAGGGCCAGCAGCACGTACAGGCAG
>NC_137197.1:762514-770014 GCF_960531495.2 Zeus faber
AGGAGAGGAAGAGGAGAGGAGGAGGAGGAAGAGGAGAGGAGGAGGAGCAACAGTCGTCAAGTTCTCACCTTCAGTCCAAACACTTGGTTGTAGCAGTGACAGCTCCTCAGATACCACGACACATTGAGCTGCAGCGGAGGAGAACCACACTGCTCCGAAACCACTGCACGCACACACACACATGCACGTGTAACAGGTTACTTATACACGTACATCGTGGCTTAGAACATTATTGCAGGTGTGCGCAGGTGGTTACGTTGCAGGCGGATGTAGGTGTTGTTGAAGAGCGTTTTGGGAAACAGGAAGTAGCTCTGTTTCCTCAGGACGTCCTGAAAAACATACGTTTATTATATGTCTGTACTTTTTACTCTACTACATCACTAACACGGCCGCGGTACTTTAGTTTGTTGTGGTTGTTCAGGATTTATTTTTCTATTTCAAATAATGGTAGGATCCATCAAACTGATCAGCTCCACCTCCTGTTCTATTGTAAAGAAAGGTTCAGTACTGTATCAGTATTATAGTTACACCAGGAAGTACTTTCAGTACTAGTATTAAACAGCAAGTATACACACGCACTATGGTAATTATACATGGAGTCTGACTGCCTGTGGCTGCGGCCCAGAGGATCGATCCGTATCACAATCTGATCACGGATCGATCCGCCGGTAGAACGGGGAGACTCACGGCGTCCAGGTCCAGGATCCACTTCCCGGGTTCGGATCCTGCGTGTGAGAGGCGGCCCAGGCCCAGCAGGACCAGCAGGACCAGCAGGACCAGCAGGACCAGCAGGACCAGCAGGACCAGCAGGACCAGCAGGACCAGCAGGACCAGCGTCGGTACCATGTTGGCAGCAACAACAACAACAACAACAACAACAACAACAACAACACTCTGCTTCCGGGTTTCGGATGACGTCACTGAGGGGGCGGGCACACGTGATTCATATCACATAATTTTATTCTATTTATTTTATTTATCTATTATTACTTAAATTGTTATTCAATGTTTGGGGGAAAAATCAAGGGACGTCAGACAGTTCATGTCTCCATGTTGGACTTATTACATAATATTCATTTGGGCAGTGAATTAGGTAAATTATTTATGCAATCTATTGTATTTGTGTTGTTTTCACTTAAATATCTGACTATTTCTGTTTTGTATTTTTGGCAATTTATGTAAGTTTGACATTTAATTTAAACTTAAATGTAAACATTTTCTCCTATTTTATTTGCTTCTCATCTTTCTTTTTTTCGGACCGTTCAGCTTTTTATATTTTAATGTTTATGGTCTGTGCTGGATTGCAAACCTGGCAAAATAAAACCCATTCTGACTCTGACTCTGAAAGTACCTTTGACGCATAAAGGACATTGACTGTACTATAATGTTTTACTTTGTTGTAATGTTTTACTCTCGGTCAAAGCTCAAGTGTATTTTCTAATCTGAGCTGAAAACAATGTTAAATATATAAATGGAGTCGCACAGGACACTGACTTGTCGGGCTGTAGGACCCAGAGCGGCTCCTCAGGGTGCGGCCACTGACCGGGCGGACTGGTTTGATCGGAAGAAACGACACAGTCTATTCCTGCATTCCTCCACCACAGCTCCACCCTCCACTCCACCTCCACCCCTTCAGGACTCTTCACTCTGTTTTCTGCTGAAAAGAGGAAGGTAAGAGCAGCTTTCTGCGCTTGGATCCACTTTTATACAGTTTATACTGTGTACAACTGTATAGATAGTGTGTACATACTGTGTACAAAGTGTGTCCATACTGTGTACATAGTATTTACATACTGTGTACAAAGTGTGTACATAGTGTGTACATAGTGTGTCCTGCTTCTCACCTGATCACCTTCAGGTCTTTTACACCTGAAGACTTTCTGCTCTTTCATTTTTCCTAGAAACATTTTGATTGTTTCTTGGAAAAAACAATATTGTAGTTTCAAATATATGAACAGAAAAGTAATGAAAATATGGTAAATACACCATACTGTGTATCATCACAGTATCACTCCCAGTACTGCCGCCTCTTCCTCTGCAGTTTGAAGTAGAACTGGGTCAAAGGGAGCCATTTATTAATACTAAAATCAATAATCAATATGTGAAAGAAATAATATCAAACCTCAGATCTTTATTTATTTATTCACAATCTAACTGAAATACAGGAAAACACTGAATTATGGTTCCACTTCAGATACACACCCAGTATCATAATAATAATAATAATAATAATAATAATAATAATAACAATGATAGTAATTATAAACAGTATATGATCATGCAGAAACCACTCCAATACTCCATCCTGCATGGTAATAGTACACACACAGAAAATAACTTCATAAAGAATTTACACAAATAAAGAACAAATAGAATGCGTAAAGAAAGGAAATTAAGTATATAATAAATGAAATGAGTGATGAAATGATGAATGAGCTGTTTAAAGTATTAATAATGATTAATGTGATGATGATGATGATGATGATTATTTTTATTATTATTATTCAAACAAGAGACAAATAGCAGATCAACACAATGAACAGAAACTCAATCTAATAATGAAAACATAAAATAATTAAAAGCAGAGTTATTCCAGGACAGGAGGGGCATGAACTGATGAATCAAAGGTTCAAATGTGACTTTTCTATTGAATGTTGCTGCAGCGCCCCCTGCTGCACCCATCAGGAGCGTAGCCACACCCCATCGAGAGTGTAGCCACACCGCATAGCCACACCCCATCAGGAGCGTAGCCACACCGCATAGCCACACCCCATCAGGAGCGTATTCACACCCCATCAGGAGCATATTCACACCCCATCAGGAGCATAGCCACACCCCATCAGGAGCGTAGCCACACCCCATCAGGAGCGTAGCCACACCGCATAGCCACACCCCATCAGGAGCATATTCACACCCCATCAGGAGCGTAGTCACACCCCATCAGGAGTGTAGCCACACCCCATCAGGTGCGTAGTCACACCCCATCAGGAGCGTAGCCATACCCCATCAGGAGCGTAGTCACACCCCATCAGGAGCGTAGTCACACCCCATCAGGAGCGTAGTCACACCCCATCAGGAGCATAGCCACACCCCATCAGGAGCGTAGTCACACCCCATCAAGAGCGTAGTCGCACCCCATCGGGAGCGTAGCCGCACCCCATCGGGAGCGTAGTCACACCCCATCGGGAGCGTAGTCACACCCCATCAGGAGCGTAGCCACACCCCATCAGGAGCGTAGCCACACCCCATCAGGAGCGTAGTCACACCCCATCAGGAGCGTAGTCACACCCCATCAGATGAAAACCAAAGCCTCCAGCTAGAAACTAGAGTGGTCGCTGATGATAATAACTATAATACTTCATTCATAAAGTTGTTGTTGTTGTTGTTGTTGTTGTTTTTGTAATAGTGAGGTTTGTTTACCACTGGTTGTCATGGTGATGATGATGCATGACCCTGGTGTCATTGGAGGAAACTGGTGAAAAGAAGGAAGTTCAATCTTAAAATCAATTCTCTCCTTGTCTCCCCATCCCTCCCCTCCTCTCTCCTCTCTCCACCCCCCCTCCCTCTCTCAGACATCAAGATGAATCTGGCAAAGAAACTCATTGGAGGCTTCGCCAGTATTATCAGGTGACACAAACACAGTAACATACATATATACACACTGTAACACACTGTAACACACACTGTAACACACTTTAACACACTGTAACACACTGTAACACACACTGTAACACACTGTAACACACTGTAACACACTGTAACACACACTGTAACACACTGTAACACACTGTAACACACTAACACACACTGTAACACACTGTAACACACTGTAACACACACTGTAACACACTGTAACACACTGTAACACACTGTAACACACACTGTAACACACTGTAACACACTGTAACACACACTGTAACACACTGTAACACACACTGTAACAAACACTGTAACACACTGTAACACACACTGTAACACACACTGTAACACACTGTAACACACACTGTAACACACACTGTAACACACACTGTAACACACTGTAACACACACTGTAACACACACTGTAACGCACTGTAACGCACACTGTAACACACACTGTAACACACACTGTAACACACTGTAACACACACTGTAACACACTGTAACACACTGTAACACACACTGTAACATACACTGTAACACACACTGTAACACACACTGTAACACACTGTAACACACACTGTAACACACACTGTAACACACTGTAACACACACTGTAACACACACTGTAACACACTGTAACGCACACTGTAACACACACTGTAACACACTGTAACACACACTGTAACACACACTGTAACACACTGTAACACACTCTGTAACATACACTGTAACACACACTGTAACACACACTGTAACACACACTGTAGTACACACTGTAACACACACTGTAACACACACTGTAGCACACACTGTAACACACACTGTAACACACACTGTAACAAACACTGTAACACATTGTAACACACTGTAACACACACTGTAACACACACTGTAACACACTGTAACACACACTGTAACACACACTGTAACACACACTGTAACACACTGTAACACACACTGTAACACACTGTAACGCACACTGTAACACACACTGTAACACACTGTAACACACTCTGTAACATACACTGTAACACACACTGTAACACGCTGTAACACACACTGTAACACACTGTAACACACACTGTAACACACACTGTAACACACTGTAACACACTGTAACACACACTGTAGTACACACTGTAACACACACTGTAACACACTGTAACACACACTGTAACACACTGTAACACACACTGTAACACACACTGTAACACACTGTAACGCACACTGTAACACACACTGTAACACACTGTAACACACACTGTAACACACACTGTAACACACTGTAACACACACTGTAACACACACTGTAACACACACTGTAACACACTGTAACACACTCTGTAACATACACTGTAACACACACTGTAACACGCTGTAACACACACTGTAACACACTGTAACACACACTGTAACACACACACACTGTAGTACACACTGTAACACACACTGTAACACACACTGTAGCACACACTGTAACACACACTGTAACACACACTGTAACACACACTGTAACACACTGTAACACACTGTAACACACACTGTAACACTGTAACACACTGTAACACACACTGTAACACACACTGTAACACATTGTAACACACTGTAACACACACTGTAACACACACTGTAAAACACACTGTAACACACACTGTAACAAACTGTAACACACACTGTAAAACACACTGTAACACACTTTAACAAACTGTAACACATTGTAACACACTGTAACACACACTGTAACACACACTGTAACACACTGTAACACACACTGTAACACACACTGTAACACACACTGTAACACACTGTAACACACACTGTAACACACTGTAACGCACACTGTAACACACACTGTAACACACTGTAACACACTCTGTAACATACACTGTAACACACACTGTAACACGCTGTAACACACACTGTAACACACTGTAACACACACTGTAACACACACTGTAACACACTGTAACACACTGTAACACACACTGTAGTACACACTGTAACACACACTGTAACACACTGTAACACACACTGTAACACACTGTAACACACACTGTAACACACACTGTAACACACTGTAACGCACACTGTAACACACACTGTAACACACTGTAACACACACTGTAACACACACTGTAACACACACTGTAACACACTGTAACACACTCTGTAACATACACTGTAACACACACTGTAACACGCTGTAACACACACTGTAACACACTGTAACACACACTGTAACACACACACACTGTAGTACACACTGTAACACACACTGTAACACACACTGTAGCACACACTGTAACACACACTGTAACACACACTGTAACACACACTGTAACACACTGTAACACACTGTAACACACACTGTAACACTGTAACACACTGTAACACACACTGTAACACACACTGTAACACATTGTAACACACTGTAACACACACTGTAACACACACTGTAAAACACACTGTAACACACACTGTAACAAACTGTAACACACACTGTAAAACACACTGTAACACACTTTAACAAACTGTAACAAACTGTAACACACACTGTAACACACTGTAACACACACTGCAACAAACTTTAACAAACTGTAACACACACTGTAACAAACTGTAACACACACTGTAAAACACACTGTAACACACTTTAACAAACTGTAACAAACTGTAACACACACTGTAACACACTGTAACACACACTGCAACAAACTTTAACAAACTGTAACACACACTGTAACACATTGTAACACACTGTAACACACACTGTAACACACTGTAACACACACTGTAAAACACACTGTAACACACACTGTAACAAACTGTAACACACACTGTAAAACACACTGTAACACACTTTAACAAACTGTAATAAACTGTAACACATTGTAACACACTGTAACACACACTGTAACACACTGTAACACACACTGTAAAACACACTGTAACACACACTGTAACAAACTGTAACACACACTGTAAAACACACTGTAACACACTTTAACAAACTTTAACAAACTGTAACACACACTGTAAAACACACTGTAACACACTGTAACACACACTGCAACAAACTTTAACAAACTGTAACACACACTGTAAAACACACTGTAACACACTGTAACACACACTGTAACAAACGGTAACAAACTGTAACACACACTGTAACACACACTGTAACACACTGTAACACACACTGTAACACACACTGTAACACACTGTAACGCACACTGTAACACACACTGTAACACACTGTAACACACACTGTAACACACACTGTAACACACACTGTAACACACACTGTAACACACTGTAACACACTCTGTAACATACACTGTAACACACACTGTAACACACACTGTAACACACACTGTAGTACACACTGTAACACACACTGTAACACACACTGTAACACACACTGTAGCACACACTGTAACACACACTGTAACACACACTGTAACAAACACTGTAACACATTGTAACACACTGTAACACACACTGTAACACACACTGTAACACACTGTAACACACACTGTAACACACACTGTAACACACTGTAACACACACTGTAACACACTGTAACGCACACTGTAACACACACTGTAACACACTGTAACACACTCTGTAACATACACTGTAACACACACTGTAACACGCTGTAACACACACTGTAACACACTGTAACACACACTGTAACACACACTGTAACACACTGTAACACACTGTAACACACACTGTAGTACACACTGTAACACACACTGTAACACACTGTAACACACACTGTAACACACTGTAACACACACTGTAACACACACTGTAACACACTGTAACGCACACTGTAACACACACTGTAAC
>NC_137197.1:780014-785014 GCF_960531495.2 Zeus faber
TTTACTTTATACCTTTATATACCTTTACTTTATACCTTTATATCCATTTACTTTATACCTTTATATATCTTTACTTTATACCTTTATATACCTTTACTTTATACCTTTATATCCCTTTACTTTATACCTCTTTATCCATTTACTTTATACCTTTATATCCCTTTACTTTATACCTTTATATACCTTTACTTTATACCTTTATATACCTTTACTTTATACCTTTATATCCATTTACTTTATACCTTTATATACCTTTACTTTATACCTTTATATATCTTTACTTTATACCTTTATATCCATTTACTTTATACCTTTATATACCTTTACTTTATACCTTTATATCCATTTACTTTAGACCTTTATATACCTTTACTTTATACCTTTATATCCATTTACTTTATACCATTATATACCTTTACTTTATACCTTTATATCCATTTACTTTATACCTTTATATACCTTTACTTTATACCTTTATATCCCTTTACTTTATACCTTTATATCCATTTACTTTATACCTTTATATACCTTTACTTTATACCTTTATATACCTGTACTTTATACCTTTATATCCCTTTACTTTAGACCTTTATATACCTTTACTTTATACCTTTATATACCTTTACTTTATACATTTATATACCTTCACTTTATACCTTTAAATACCTTTACTTTATACCTATATATCCCTTTACTTTATACCTTTATATCCCTTTACTTTGTACCTTCATATACCTTTACTTTATACCGTTATATCCCTTTACTTTATACCTTTATATACCTTTACTTTATACCTTTATATACCTGTACTTTATACCTTTATATACATTTACTTTATACCTTCATATACCTTTACTTTATACCGTTATATCCCTTTACTTTATACCTTTATATACCTGTACTTTATACCTTTATATACCTTTACTTTATACCGTTATATCCCTTTACTTTATACCTTTATATACCTGTACTTTATACCTTTATATACCTTTACTTTATACCTTTATATACCTTCACTTTATACATTTATATACCTTTACTTTATACCTTTAAATACCTTTACTTTATACCTTTATATACCTTTACTTTATACCTTTATATCCCTTTAATTTATACCTTTAGAAACCTTTACTTTATACCTTTATATACCTTTACTTTATACCTTTTATATCCCTTTACTTTATACCTTTATGTACCTTTGCTTTATATACGTTAAACCTTTATGTACCTTTGCTTTATATACGTTAAACCTTTATGTACATTTGTTTTATATACGTTATACCTGTATGTACCTTTACTTTATATATGTTATACCTTTATGTACCTTTACTTTATATACCAAGAAAGAGCGAACGGTGAAAGATTTAATGAATGAGTCCATCAGCAGCTGTAAACTCTATATCAACATTGTATAATCAAATCGGACATAAATACTTTTGGATGACATTACATTAGATTAGATTACATTACATTACATTTGATTACATTACATCAGATGACATTACATTACATTACATTAGATTAGATTACATTACATTACATTAAATTACATTATATAATATTATATTACATCACAATACATTTGATTACAATATATTAAATTATATAATATTAGATTACATTACAATACATTAGATTACATTAAATTACATTAGATTACATTAAATTATATAATATTAGATTACATCACAATACATTAGATTACATGACATTATATAATATTAGATTACATTACAATACATTAGATTACATTATATTACATTAGATTACATTACGTTACATGATATAATATTAGATCACATTACAATACATTAGATTACATTAGATTACATTACATTACATTCTAGCGCCGCCCGGGAGATAGTGATTACCCCTCCACTCTTCCTTCTACTCTGTCACTCCATCACTCCATCCTGCTACTCCATCACCCATCCTTCTACTCCATCAATCCATCCTTCTACTCCATCGCTCCATCCTTCTACACATCACTCCATCCTTCTACTCCATCACTCCATTGTCCATCCTTCTACTCCATCACCCATCCTTCTACACCTTCACTCCATCCTTCCTCCCCTCCACCCATCTCTCTACTCCATCACTCCATCGTCCATCCTTCTACTCCAACACTCCATCCTACTACACCATCACGCCCTCCTTCTACACCAGTGTTTTTTCTCAGGTGGGGGTACTTTGTGGTACTGCAGGGGCTGCAGTGTTAAATGTTCTACATCCTGTTTCAAAACCGTACGATGCACATCCACTTCCTCCTCCATCTTGCTTTTATTTTCCTCCCAATGCAGCAAAGGTTCTGAGAGGAAACACGATGCACCACACAACTCACCATGAACCAAGGAATGTCTGTCTGTCTGCCACCTTGTCTGTCTGCCACCTTGTCTGTCTGTCTGTCTGTCTGCCTGCCACCTTGTCTGTCTGTCTGTCTGTCTGTCTGTCTGTCTGTCTGCCAATTTGTCTGTCTGTCTTTTCTGTCTGTCTGCCACCTTGTCTGTCTTTCTGTCTGTCTGCCACCTTGTCTGTCTGCCACCTCGTCTGTCTGTCTGTTATTATTCATAGTGATGATGTAATTTGTTTCTCCAGGTGACGGAAACACCTTACACAGAGAACACACACACACACACACACACACACACACGTACACACACACACACACACACACACACACACACACACACACACACACACACACACACACACACACACACACACACACACACGTACACACACACACACACACACACACACACACACGTACACACACACACACACACACACACACACACACACACACACACACACACACACACACACACGTACACACACACACACACACACTCATCATGGCCTTGGCCCCGCCCATCAGGACAGAGCAAGAGGAGCTTCACAAACGGGCCAATCAGGTGACAGACGAGGTGATTGTTGTGTAAAACAATGTAAACAAGGTGTTTTCCTTCCAAACCTGGCTCTCCATCTGAAGGTTCCTTTAACAACAACTTTCCGTGTTGCCGTGGAGTCTGCAGAGAGGTGTGGGGGGGGGGGGGGGGGGGTACACACACACACACACAGTACAACACACACACACACGCACACACAGTACAACACACACACACACACACAGTACAACACACACACACACACACACACACACACAGTACAACACACACACACACACACACACACACACAGTACAACACACACACACACGCACACACAGTACAACACACACACACACACACAGTACAACACACACACACACACACACACACACACAGTACAACACACACACACACACACACACACACACAGTACAACACACACACACACACACACACACAGTACAACACACACACACACACAGTACAACACACATCTTTCCCTCTGAGGACAAGATATGGAGCTTGTAATAAGATAAGGTGGTTTAGTTTAGATAGATTAGTGTACTACTATAGTTGAATGTAGTACTATAGTTAAGTGTAGTACTATAGTTAATTGTAGTACTATAGTTTAATATAATACAATAGTTTAATGTAGTACTATAGTTTAATATACAGTAATACAATAGTTTAATGTAGTACTATAGTTTAATGTTATACAATAGTTTAATGTAGTACTATAGTTTAATGTCGTACTATAGTTAAATGTAGTACTGTAGTTAATTGTAGTACTATAGTTTAATATAATACAATAGTTTAATGTAGTACTATAGTTTAACATACAGTAATACAATAGTTTAATGTAGTACTATAGTTTAATGTAATACAATAGTTTAATGTAGTACTATAGTTTAATGTCGTACTATAGTTAAATATAATACAATAGTTGAATGTAGTACTATAGTTAAATGTAGTACTGTAGTTAATTGTAGTACTATAGTTTAATATAATACAATAGTTTAATGTAGTACTATAGTTAAATGTAGTACTGTAGTTAATTGTAGTACTATAGTTTAATATAATACAATAGTTTAATGTAGTACTATAGTTTAATATACAGTAATACAATAGTTTAATGTAGTACTATAGTTTAATGTAATACAATAGTTTAATGTAGTACTATAGTTTAATATACAGTAATACAATAGTTTAATGTAGTACTATAGTTTCATGTAATACAATAGTGGAGTTTGCACACTCAGACAGCTTCCTTCTGACTGACCTCTGACATCTCTGTTGAAATGTGGATGTGTGGCTGTGTTTCCTGTTTCCAGTCGTTTGTAAGAAATGTTTCCATGTCGCTCATCCCTCTACTTCTTTTTTCAGTCCCTGGAGAGCACACGGCGCATGATGCAGCTGGTGGAGGAGGTAGGTGCACGCACACAGTGTCCACCGTGACCCATCATGCAGCTGGTGGAGGAGGTAGGTGCACGCACACAGTGTCCACCGTGACCCACGATGACGTGCACCTCTGCTCATGGGGCTGTTGAGGACTGTACGATGTGGGACGCACAGCGTCCGCCACAGAGAGTGTGAGGGCGTGACCCATCTTTCTCCTCTGTCGTTTTACTAGATGATGTTCAGTCCCTTTCTCCTCTGTGAGCTGTACTCTTTGGCAGCAGTCCACACCAGGTGGAGCCACCTACAGCAGAGGCCTCCAGGGAGGAGGGGCTAATACCGCACTACTTCAGGGAGGTTTTTAGTTGGTCCTTTAGCCACTATTTCTTGCCTCCTGCCGAGTGACGCCCAGTTGTAGCTGTCCGTAGCCATCTCAGTTGGTGGTGGGTGTCTTGGTCTCTATGCTCTTACTCATCTGCAGGAAAGGCACTTTTCTTTCAAAGGACTCGAGATGAGGCCTGAGATTCTAAGACATAAATACATGCAGTCGCTTTAACAAAGAAAAGAAAGAAAAGAAAGAAACAGTCTTTATTTGTCACGCAACACACCACACTACAACACATGCTTGCACACACATGCACATGCTTTTGATGGTGGCCGGTGAAATGGCTCCTCTGCATTTAACCATCCTGGCTTGTCCTTCCTCCGGGGGCA
>NC_137197.1:790014-835014 GCF_960531495.2 Zeus faber
CTCCTGTCCCTCCATCCTTCCCTCCCTCCATCCTCCTGTCCCTCCATCCTTCTGTCTCTCCATCCTTCTGTGTCTCCATCCTTCTGTCCCTCCATCCTCCTGTCCCTCCATCCTTCTGTCCTTCCATCCTCCTGTCCCTCCATCCTTCTGTCTCTCCATCCTTCTGTCCCTCCATCCTCCCCTCCCCCAGGGTGATGAAGGATGCTCGGGAGGAGGAGATGGAGGAGAACCTGTCCCACGTGGGCAGCATGGTGGGGAACCTGAAGAGCATGGCCCTGGACATGGGCAACGAGATGGACACGCAGAACGTTCAGATCGACCGCATCCAGGGGAAGGTACAATAACAACACTTATTATTATTATTATTATTATTATTATTATTATCAACAATAATGCTCATTGGCATAATTAATACAATTATAATGATGCAGTGATAATAAACTTTATTTGACCAGGTCATTGAGATCTTTGTAGAACAAGCTTCAAAGTGTAAATTTCACAATTCACAAAGTTTCATCTGTGGCTTGAATAGGATTGACTATTAAATGTGAATGGAACAGAACGTGTGACATTTAGATGTTGCAACACAAGGTTCAACCACAGGGACCATGAAGTCAAACTACAACAGGGACTTGAAGGCAGAGAACAGTGAATGCAGTGTTCAGGTTCCATCCCACAAGGGAATGGAACCAGCAACCCTGCAGCACTGTTTAACACCAGCTAACAACACCACCATAACACCATAACAACAGTTAACAACACCACCATAACACCAGTTAACACCACCACAACACCAGTTAACAACACCTCCATAACAACAGTTAACACCACCATAACAACAGTTAACAACACCACCATAACACCAGTTAACACCACCACAACACCAGTTAACAACACCTCCATAACAACAGTTAACACCACCATAACAACAGTTAACAACACCACCATAACACCAGTGAACAACACCACCATAACACCATAACAACAGTTAACAACAACACCATAACAACAGTTAACAGCACCACCATAACAACAGGTAATACCGGCACAACAACAGTTAATAACACCGCCATAACAACAGTTAACAACACCACCATAACAAGTTAACAACAACACCATAACACCATAACAACAGTTAACAACAACACCATAATAACAGTTAACAACACCAGCATAACAACAGCTAACAACACCACCATAACAACAGTTAACAACACCGCCATAACAAGCAAGACACTTAACCCCTAATTGCTCCTGATGGCTGCGTCCGTCGGTGTTTGAATAATTGTAAGTCGCTTTGGATAAAAGCGTCTGCTAAATCTAACGTAATGTAATAACAACACCAGCATAACACCGTGACAACAGTTAACAACACCAGCATAACACCATAACAACAGTTAACAACAACACCATAACAACAGTTAACAACACCAACATAAAACCATAGCAGTTAACAACACCACCATAACAACAGTTAACAATACCACCATAACAACAGAAAACACCACCATAACACCATAACAACAGTTAACAACAACACCATGGCAACAGTTAACAACAACACCATAATAACAGTTAAAAACACCAGCATGACAGCAGCTAACAACACCACCATAACAACAGTTAACAATACCACCATAACAACAGAAAACACCACCATAACACCATAACAACAGTTAACAACAACACCATGGCAACAGTTAACAACAACACCATAATAACAGTTAAAAACACCAGCATGACAGCAGCTAACAACACCACCATAACAACAGTTAACAACACCACCATAACAACAGTTAACAACACCACCATAACACCAGTTAAAGGAATGTTTTCAACGTTCTACTTTCAGGCCATTCTCAATGTGTCCCGGATCGATGCTGCCAACCAGAAAGCCACCACCCTGATGAAGAGATAGAGCTGCTCCTCCTCTGCTCCTCTGTTACTCCTCCTCTACACCCGTTACTCTTCCTCTTCTTCTGTTACTCCTCCGTTACTCCTCCTCTACTTTTCCATTACTCCTTCTCTACTCCACCGTTACTCCGCCTCTACTTCTTCATTACTCCTTCCCTACCCCTCCATTACTCCTCCTCTACACCTCTGTTACTCCTCCTCTGGTCCTCTGTTACTTCTTCTCTACTCCTCCATTGCTCCTCCTCTACTCCTCCCCTGTTTCCTTAGACACCACGGTCGCACCTTTACACATAAACCACTTTAAACTGCATTAGTTCCAGCTCCAGCTGGGTGCGGCGCCCCCTGCTGGCCGCTGCTGCTCCAACACGCATTTTTCGGACTGGAGGGAGGAAGGAACATGACGTCATTCAGTGAGGATGAGGAGGAACATAGTCCTGTGTCTCCACCCCTGCACGGTTTATTATATATATCTATATATATATACATACATATATACATATACATATACATATACACATACATATATATATATATTATTTTTGTTTCTGTATTTATAGCCGTTCATAACATGGGGGTTTCTTGGTCAGTAGAATGTTGATGTGATCCTGGTACAAGCTCTTACCATGTGACTGGTGTATTAAAGGGAAACCACCCTGTGTGTATTCATGGCTTTGTTTATTAATGTCTGTGTGTGTGTGTGTATTATGGTCTGTGTGTGTGTTAATGTGCATGTATTAATGTGTGTGTGTGTGTGTGTATTGAAGTGTGTATTAATGTGTGTGTGCGTGTTTGTGTATTAATATGTGTGTGTGTATATCAATGTGTGTGTGTGTGTATTAATGTGTGTGTGTATTAATGTGGGTGTGTATTAATGTGCGTGTGTGTATTGTGTGCGTGTGTGTATTAATGTGTGCGTGTGTATTAATGTGTGTGTGTGTGTGTATTAATGTGTGTGTGTATTAATGTGCGTGTGTATTAATGTGCGTGTGTGTATTGTGTGCGTGTGTGTATCAATGTGTGCGTGTGTATTAATGTGTGTGTGTGTGTATTAATGTGTGTGTGTATTAATGTGTGTGTGTATTAATGTGCGTGTGTGTGTATTAATGTGTGCGTGTGTGTATCAATGTGTGCGTGCGTGTTAATGTGTGTGTGCGTGTTCGTGTATTAATGTGTGTGTGTGTATCAATGTGTGCGTGTGTATTAATGTGTGTGTGCGTGTTCGTGTATTAATGTGTGTGTGTGTATCAATGTGTGCGTGTGTATTAATGTGTGTGTGCGTGTTCGTGTATCAATGTGTGTGTGTGTATCAATGTGTGCGTGTGTATTAATGTGTGTGTGCGTGTTCGTGTATTAATGTGTGCGTGTGTGTATCAATGTGTGCGTGTGTATTAATGTGTGTGTGCGTGTTCGTGTATTAATGTGTGTGTGTGTATCAATGTGTGCGTGTGTATTAATGTGTTCGTATATTAATGTGTGTGTGTGTGTATCAATGTGTGCGTGTGTATTAATGTGTGTGTGCGTGTCAGTGTATTAATGTGTGTGTGTATCAATGTGTGCGTGTGTATTGTGTGTGTGTGTATTAATGTGTGCGTGTGTATTAATGTGTGTGTGCGTGTTCGTGTATTAATGTGTGTGTATCAATGTGTGTATGTATTAATGTGTGTGTGCGTGTTCGTGTATTAATGTGTGTGTGTATCAATGTGTGCGTGTGTATTGTGTGTGTGTGTATTAATGTGTGCGTGTGTATTAATGTGTGTGTGCGTGTTCATGTATTAATGTGTGTGTATCAATGTGTGTGTGTGGATTAATGTGTGCGTGTGAATTAATGTGTGTGTTCGTGTATTAATGTGTGTGTGTGTGTGTGTATCAATGTGTCTGTGTATTAATGTGTGTGTGTGTGTTCATGTATTAATGTGTGTGTATCAATGTGTGTGTGTGGATTAATGTGTGCGTGTGAATTAATGTGTGTGTTCGTGTATTAATGTGTGTGTGTGTGTGTGTATCAATGTGTCTGTGTATTAATGTGTGTGTGTGTGTATCAATGTGTGCATGTGTATTAATGTGTGTGTTCGTGTATTAATGTGTGTGTTTGTGTATTTGTGTGTGTTTGTGTATTAATGTGTGTGTGTATTAATGTGTCTGTGTATTAATGTGTGCATGTGTATTAATGTGTGCGTGTGTATTAATGTGTGTGTGTGTATTAATGTGTGTGTTCGTGTATTAATGTGTGTGTGTATTAATGTGCGTGTGTATTAATGTGTGCGTGTGTATTAATGTGTGTGTGTGTATTAATGTGTGTGTTCGTGTATTAATGTGTGTGTGTATTAATGTGTGTGTGTATTAATGTGTGCGTGTGTTTGTATTAATGTGTGTGTTTGTATTAATGTGTGTGTGTGTATCAATGTGTGCGTGTGTATTAATGTGTGCGTGTGTATTAATGTGTGTGTGTGTATTAATGTGTGCGTGTGTATTGTGTGTGTGTGTATATTAATGTGCGTGTGTATTAATGTGTGCGTGTGTATTAATGTGTGTGTGAATTAATGTGTGTGTGTGTGTGTGTCAATGTGTGCCTGTGTATTAATGTGTGTGTGTGTGCCTGTGTGTATTAATGTGTGTGTGTGTATATTAATGTGTGTGTGTGCGTGTGTGTGGGTGTATTAATGTGTGTGTGTGTGTATTAGTGTGTGTGCGTGTGTATTAATGTGTGTGTGTATTAACGTGTGTGTATTAACGTGTGTGTGCCTATTAATGTGTGTGTGTGTGTATTAACATGTGTGTATTGTGTGTGTGTGTGAGCGTATGTGTGTATTAATGTGTGTGTGTACTAATGTGTGTGTATTAACGTGTGTGTATTAATGTGTTTGTATTAATGTGTGTGTGTGTGAGCGTGTGTGTGTATTAATGTGTGTGTATTAACGTGTGTGTGTATATTAATGTGTGTGTGTGTGAGCGTGTGTGTATTAATGTGTGTGTGTATTAACGTGTTTGTGCTTGTGTGTGTGTATTAATGTGTGTGTGTGTGCGTGTGTGTGTATTGATGTGTGTGTGTATTAATGTATGTGTGTATATGAATGCATGTGTGTGCATGTGAGTATTAATGTCTGTGTGTGTGTGTATTAATGTGTGTGTGTGCGTGTGTGTGTATTAATGTGTGTGTGTATATTAATGTGTGTGTGTGCGTGTGTGTGTGTATTAATGTGTGTGTGTGTGTATTAATGTGTGTGTGTGTGTATTAATGTGTGTGTGTGTGTGTGTGTATTAGTGTGTGTCTGTGCTTGTGTGTTAATGTGTGTGTGTGTGCGTGTGTATTAATGTGTGTGTGTATTAATGTGTGTGTATTAACGTGTGTGTATTAACGTGTGTGTATTAACGTGTGTGTGCGTATTAATGTGTGTGTGTGTGTTAACGTGTGTGTATTAATGTGTGTGTGTGAGCGTGTGTGTGTATTAATGTGTGTGTATTAACGTGTGTGTATTAATGTGTGTATTAATGTGTGTGTATTAACGTGTGTGTATTAATGTCTGTGTGTGTGTGAGCGTGTGTGTGTATTAATGTGTGTGTGTATTAATGTGTGTGTATTAACGTGTGTGTGTATATTAATGTGTGTGTGTGTGTGTGAATTAATGTGTGTGTATTAATGTGTGTGTATTAACGTGTGTGTATTAATGTGTGTATTAATGTGTGTGTATTAACGTGTGTGTATTAATGTCTGTGTGTGTGTGAGCGTGTGTGTGTATTAATGTGTGTGTGTATTAATGTGTGTGTATTAACGTGTGTGTGTATATTAATGTGTGTGTGTGTGTGTGTATTAATGTGTGTGTATTAACGTGTGTGTGCGTATTAATTTGTGTGTGCATGTATTAACATGTGTGTATTGTGTGTGTGTGTGTGTGAGCGTGTGTGTGTATTAATGTGTGTGTATTAACGTGTGTGTATTAATGTGTTTGTATTAATGCGTGTGTGTGTGAGCGTGTGTGTGTATTAATGTGTGTGTATTAACGTGTGTGTGTATATTAATGTGTGTGTGTGTGTGAGCGTGTGTGTATTAATGTGTGTGTGTATTAACGTGTGTGTATTAATGTGTGTGTGTATTAACGTGTGTGTATTAATGTGTGTGTGTATTAACGTGTGTGTATTAATGTGTTTGTATTAATGCGTGTGTGTGTGAGCGTGTGTGTGTATTAATGTGTGTGTATTAACGTGTGTGTGTATATTAATGTGTGTGTGTGTGTGTGAGCGTGTGTGTATTAATGTGTGTGTGTATTACCGTGTGTGTGTATATTAATGTGTGTGTGTGTGTGTGAATTAATGTGTGTGTGTATTAATGTGTGTGTATTAACGTGTGTGTGTATATTAATGTGTGTGTGTGTGTGAATTAATGTGTGTGTGTATTAATGTGTGTGTATTAACGTGTGTGTGCGTATTAATGTGTGTGTGCGTGTATTAACATTTGTGTATTGTGTGTGTGTGTGTGTGAGCGTGTGTGTGTATTAATGTGTGTGTATTAACGTGTGTGTATTAATGTGTTTGTATTAATGTGTGTGTGTGTGAGCGTGTGTGTGTATTAATGTGTGTATATTAATGTGTGTGTGTATTAACGTGTGTGTGCTTGTGTGTGTGTATTAATGTGTGTGTATTAACGTGTGTGTGTATAGTAATGTGTGTGTGTATTAACGTGTGTGTGCTTGTGTGTGTGTATTAATGTGTGTGTGTGTGCGTGTGTGTGTATTAATGTGTGTGTGTGCCTGTGTGTATTAATGTGTGTGTGCGTGTGTGTGTATTAATGTGTGTGTGTGTGTGTATATTAATGTGTGTGTGTGCGTGTGTGTATTAATGTGTGTGTGTGTATTAATATGTGTGTGTGTGTGTATTAGTGTGTGTGTGTGCTTGTGTGTTAATGTGTGTGTGTATAAATGTGTGTGTGTATTAATGTGTGTGTGTGTGTGTGTGTGTGAGCGTGTGTGTGTATTAATGTGTGTGTATTGACGTGTGTGTATATTAATGTGTGTGTGTGTGTGTGTGAATTAATGTGTGTGTGTATTAACGTGTGTGTATTAACGTGTGTGTGCGTATTAACGTGTGTGTGTATTAATGTGTGTGTATTGACGTGTGTGTATATTAATGTGTGTGTGTGTGTGTGTGTGAATTAATGTGTGTGTGTATTAACGTGTGTGTATTAACGTGTGTGTGCGTATTAACGTGTGTGTGTATTAACGTGTGTGTATTAATGTGTGTGTGTGTGTGTGTGAGCGTGTGTGTGTATTAATGTGTGTGTATTGACGTGTGTATTAATGTCTGTGTGAGCGTGTGTGTATTAATGTGTGTGTATTAACGTGTGTATATATTAATGTGTGTGTGTGTGTGTGTGTGTGTGTGTGTATTAACGTGTGTGTATTAACGTGTGTGTGCGTATTAACGTGTGTGTATTAACGTGTGTGTATTAATGTGTGTGTGTGTGTGTGTGTGAGCGTGTGTGTGTATTAATGTGTGTGTATTGACGTGTGTATTAATGTCTGTGTGAGCGTGTGTGTATTAATGTGTGTGTATTAACGTGTGTATATATTAATGTGTGTGTGTGTGTGTGTGTGTGTGAATTAATGTGTGTGTGTATTAACGTGTGTGTGCGTATTAACGTGTGTGTATTAACGTGTGTGTATTAACGTGTGTGTATTAATGTGTGTGTGTGTGTGTGTGTGTGAGCGTGTGTGTGTATTAATGTGTGTGTATTGACGTGTGTATTAATGTCTGTGTGAGCGTGTGTGTATTAATGTGTGTGTATTAACGTGTGTGTATATTAATGTGTGTGTGTGTGTGTGTGTGAATTAATGTGTGTGTGTATTAACGTGTGTGTATTAATGTGCGTGTGTGTGCGTGTGTGTATTAATGTGTGTGCATTAACGTGTGTGTGTGCGTGTTTGTGTCTTAATGTGCGTGTGTGTGTATTAATGTGCGTGCGTGTGCGTGTGGGGGGGTATTCATGTGAATGTTGCGTTCCGCTTTTGCGTGATTATGTAAATGAATGTGCGCACGGACGTCGTGGATCCCGGATCAGTGCAGACTCGGTGACCGGTGCACGGTGGTCGGCGGATGACCGGGACCCTCCGGTGGCGCTGCTCGGCGTGCACCGCGCACGCAGCGTGCGTGTACGGGGGCGCGGCGCGGCCCCGCTGCGGAAAAACGCTGCGCGTTCCGGGGAAAACGCGCAGCGGGGTTTGCGCATGCGCAGTTCTGCTCGTCACTGCGAAGTTTCGGGAGCTGCGGAGGAAAAACACGACATTTAAAGCGGTAATTATTTCACCCACACTCCGCTTAAACTCAGCGCGGCGTGCCGTGCCGCCGGTTAGACTCCGTGTCCAGTTTGTAGTAGCGGCAGCTCGGGTCGGATGTTGCGGTAAAACGCGTTTTTTTTCGCAGCGGAGCGACGCGCGGGAGGAGCCGACATGTCGCCTCCTCAGCCCCGGCCCCGCACACCGGGCCTTCGGGGCTCAGGCTGTGGCCTCTCTGCCCTGGACGCCGCCGATCAACCTCCGCTCCGTGGGGAATTAGAAAGTCCGCCATTAATGCTGCGAGGCGGTTAAAACAGTATAAACAGCGAGTTGTTGTGTTTTATCGGAGGAAGCAGCAGCGAAATGGCGGAGGGAGTGGGCGGAGCCCTGAGCCACAAAGAGCCGGAAGCGAGGCGCTGATTGGCTGGAGGGGCTCACGTGGTCAGGAAGTAGAGGGACTGTTAAAGAGACTGAACAGTCCGTTCGCCACATGAGGGTTCACTTCACATGTTCTACATTAAAAGTTATTAAATAACATGCAGACATTCTCAATCGCCGGTGGAAAAGTAAAAGCAATTTGGTGGCGGAAGAATATTCACAGGTTAAATATTCTGCTTCACAACAAAGTTTACAGAACTTGTAAACAATGTCCAATGTAACAAAGAGGGTTTAGGAGTTTGTTGACACCTCTGCCACAAGAATACAATATCGACGATTTGATGATATTTTGTTGATGACTATCAACCTTTCATAAGATTTATTCACAATAAATATTATCCAATCAGTCATTTTTAATGTGGATATTATTTTGCGGTTCAGAAAACAACTTTATTGACTTTACTCTAATTCTCCTTAAAGACGTTTAGCTATATGACAGAGTCTCCGCCCTGGACCAGACTCTGGAGGATCTGGACCTGGTGTGAGGTAAGCCCCGGCAGCGGAACCCCGGGGGCGGAGCGATGCAGGCCCCGTGGGCCGAGGAGGACGAGGAGTTCCGGAGGCTGATGGGTCAGCAGGGCGGCCTGAGGTCCAAGCCTCGCTTCTCCTTCTCCGAGGTCAAGCTGCTGCTGGAGGAGGTGAAGAAGAACCGCTACATCGTCCTCAGTGAGTCTGTCTGTCTGTCTGTCTGTCTGTCTGACAGTCGGCCTGTCTCACAGAGAGGGGTTGAATTTCTCTTAATTTTAATAAAGTTTTCTGGATGTTTCCTCTGTAATTGTCTTGTAATTGTAAAGGATTTATTCCCTCGGACTAATAATTCAAATAGAAAAAACATTGTTTAACATTCCAAAGATCAGCTGTTCAACAGGGTTTGCATTTATTTTAAGGTCAAGGGACGTGAATATGTTTCAAATTATCAATGTAAACATTGCAATTATTTTTTCACTCTGTCTAAAACGGTGTGTGTCTGTGTGTGTGTGTGTGTGTGTGTGTGTGTGTGTGTGTGTGTGTGTGTGTGTGTGTGTGTGTAGAAAAGTTTAACCACGGAGTTTCAGCAGATGACAAGAAGAAGATGTGGGCCGACATCACGACGAAGATCAACAGTCTGGGAGAAAACCATAGAGAGGTGTTAATTTCTGTTTAAAATCAGTTTCAATGTTAAATCATCTTTAATGACTTGATGACAGTCTTATATGGGTGTTACATGTTTAAGGTGTTTACATGCCTTGGACTAATACGATGACTGAAAAAGCCGAGTTGACATGGAGAGTGTGGTCGTCAGGTTGTTGAGCATCTGACCTGGGTCTGAGTCGTTTTTAACCATCATGCCACGGTGGGTTGGCGTGCACATAGAACGTAATGTGGTGAATGCAGTCTCCCCGTTCCAGGAGTGCAGGATTTATTATTTACAAGTAAAGTATTTACACAAAAACATCCAGTTTTTACTAAATGAAGTCTCATAGCAACAGAAAGAAACGGGGAGACATGCGTCCGACACTGGGCCACAGGTTTTTTTGGAACAGTACGGAGTCAGTTTGTTCAAAGATGTGGTTTCATACATTGAGGAAACAAAGGAAAATAAAAAGATGTAAAATAAAAAGACAGGCAGGGGAGCCGGCAGCACCGCTGTGTGGAGGACAAACTAAAATAAAACTGCTCCAATTCTCTGAGTTAGGGTTGGGTTTTTCATTTTCCATACAAGTAAGAAACTAAGGAAACAAAATAAATAACCCTTTCTCTATGACATCCTCTTGTATATTATTATCACAAGATTTGCATAATGAGCGTCACAGAAGTGTGGGGTGGCTGTGATGTGAGCACAGCGGAGCGCAGATCACTGCGTCCTGACAGGGCGTGTCCTCCCAGTGATCACGCTCTGCTCTGCTGCTCCGTTTGCCCAGAGCGACAAAATGCCGAGAACCAGAGCTGGGGGTCCATGTGGCCCCCAAAATCTCTGTACGGGACTGTAGAGGGGAAGTCAGACCTGGAGTAGTTTCCCAACAGCACTGAGCAGAGAAGGCGAGAGCCTCCGTCCTCTCTCTCTCTCCCTTTGTCTCTCTCTCCCTCTCTCCCCCTCTCTCCCCCTTTCTCCCTCTCTCCGCTCCAGTTTCAGAACACAGTAAACTTCACTTACACTCTTTCAATTCTCAGACTTTTCTTGGTGGATTAAAAAGATAAATGAAAGGTCTGTGATCAATGTCAATCGCTGATAGATCGAGTCGAGCGCCGATAGACGATTTAATCATAAATCGGCCCATGCCTATAATCGGCCCATATAATATGTTTAGTGGTGGTTGCCATGGTGACCGTTTATTTGAAACAACTCTTCCCAGGTCAAATCTCTGCGGCGGAATCGCTGGGTTTGTGGCTCACGCGCAGTTTGAATCCACCGATCACACCTGGGTTCAGGTGTTTACACCACGATGCATGTGGAGGTCAGGTGGAGGTCAGGGCGATTTGGAGTTTAACTTGATGAAGGTAATCCGGGTAAAAGCCTGGTCGATTCATGGTCGCACATCAAAACACCGCTGAAGGTCCTTGCGGTACGTAGAGACTCCTTGCGTCCTTGTAGGACGTAGAGACCACGGGTGGAGCTCCGTGCTCAGCGGGCGACGCACTTTGCCGCTCACTTGTTTTGTCCACAGAATGTCCTGCTTGGTATTTCAGCATTCACTTGGTAGCGAAATTACAAAGTTAAACGTTACATTTTTATTTTTATAGTACATGAACATTACTATTTGAACTCATGGCGGGAAATTAAAGAGTAAAAGAGGATGGCACTGCCAGGAGCTTCTGGTGGTGTCTAGAGTCAGTGTGGCAGAACCATGAACCGCCACGAGAACCATGAACCGCCACCAGAACCAAGAACCGCCACCAGAACCATTAACCGCCACCAGAACCATGAACCGCCACCAGCACCATGAACCGCCACCAGAACCATGAGCCGCCACCAGAACCATGAGCCACCACCAGAACCATGAACCGCCACCAGAACCATTAACCGCCACGAGAACCATTAACCGCCACGAGAACCAAGAACCGCCACCAGAACCATGAACCGCCACCAGAACCATGAGCCGCCACCAGAACCATGAGCCGCCACCAGAACCATGAACCGCCACCAGAACCATGAACCGCCACCAGAACCATGAGCCGCCACCAGAACCAAGAACCGCCACCAGAACCAAGAACCACCGCCAGAACCATGAACCGTCTCAAGGTGTTTACATGACAGCTGCCTTACCACTGGGATTGGCTTATTCAAGTGCATGTAGACGCACAGTCTGCTTTTCTTTAATGTGCTATTGTTCAGAAGAGAAGCTGCGATGGCGTCATGTCTGTTTATGAATCTTAAATGTGAAATAATTCAACTATGTGAGAGTTTTACCTCCTAGTCTTCATGACCACAGCGCTCAGCTCATTCTCTGTCTTTTCTTTTCAGGTGCGTCAGATCATGAAAAAGTGGGCGGACCTGAAGTGTGATGGGCGTCGCCGCATGGCGGCCCTCAGGGGCCCTAATGGGTCCAGCCTGAGGAAGAAGAACTTGGGGCCAGTGGAGAAGATGGTCCACAAGATCCTCATGATGTCTCCTGGAAAAGGTGCTTGAGGGTTCCAGTCCCTCTGGTAGAAATCAGCTTCCAGCAGCTTCTCCTCTGAGCTGAACCTCTGTTCCTGTCGTCCTGCAGAGTTCGACTCGGACTTGGACCTGGACACCGAGGCCCCCAAGCAGAAGGTCAAAGGTCAGCTTCAGCTCAGCTTCTCTCCTGCCCCCTCGCCAGATAAGGAGCCCTTTGGTAAGATGACGAGTGTTCCGGTTAGGGATGCCACGGTGAGGAATTTTTCCCACCAGTCAATAACCTCATGACAACACCGGTGTGACGGTGTTAGCCGTAGTTGTAACATTAAACAATGGAGGGGGCAATTAGGGATGGAGGGAGACAGGTCCCGATCTAGACCTGATGTAAGCTCTCCTCCTCCTCCTCCTCCTCCTCCGTGATAAACAGACTGTGCTGCAGACACTTTCACTCATAGTATTTTAGAAATTACCATTTCTTTTATTTTTTTGATGAACGTCAGCATTGATACACGGAAATGAACAAAATGTATTTTATTTCTATTAAAAGAAGAAAAAAAGCAAAACCAAGGGGGGAAAGTAATGTAGTCGGTGTGCGCCCGCACACCGTGTAACACCCGTAACCGCGGCAACCAATCAGAGACAAGGAAATGGCCATGTGACCTGCCGTCATGTGACCTGCCGTCAGCCCAAACTCTTGAAACGATTGTGGTGCTTTGTTCACTGTGAAATAACAAGAGATTTGAATCTCACCCTCACCTACACCACCCCTCACCCTCACCCACACCACCCCTCACCCTCACCACCCCTCACCCTCACCCTCACCTTCACCACCCCTCACCCTCACCCCCCTCACCCTCATCACCCCTCACCCTCACCTTCACCACCCCTCACCCTCACCACCCCTCACCCTCACCTTCACCACCCCTCACCCTCACCTTCACCACCCCTCACCACCCCTCACCCTCACCCCCCTCACCCTCATCACCCCTCACCCTCACCTTCACCACCCCTCACCCTCACCACCCCTCACCCTCACCTTCACCACCCCTCACCCTCATCTTCACCACCCCTCACCTTCACCACCCCACACTCTCACCACCTCTCAACCTCTGTAGTCTTGGTCTGAAAAACTTAACTAAATCATGACATGGTGGAATTTATCAGATATTGTGTAGTCGCTCATTGTGTTGAACTGCTTCTGGTTTGATGTCACTTCCTGACACTGTATTTGTTCTAGCAGATTCCTTCCGCTGCTCGCCTGATCTCCACTTCGACCTCCTTGAGGATGATGGTAAGAACAAGCTGTCTGGCTCCACCCTTGCAATCTTGGTTTAAGCAATCTCTAGCCACACCGATACCTTTAATAAATCCCATGGAGGGAACATGTAAGGAAGCACAGGACGCTTCCTAGATATTGTCCTGATTCGGCAATTTTGAAGAGGGTGAATTTGATTCCATTAACAAACCAGTATCATGTTCAATTCTTCATGTTGATAACAAACTAAAATTCATGAACATCGGCTCCAAATGAAGCAAGTTCCAGGCAATTTTGTAGAGAAGTCTCCATCTCTCAACACACGGTATTGTATGTTTGTATGTTTGTATATGTTGGTATGTTTGTATATGTTGGTATGTTTGTATATGTTGGTATGTTTGTATATGTTGGTATGTTTGTATATGTTGGTATGTTTGTATATGTTGGTATGTTTGTATATGTTGGTATGTTTGTGTATGTTGGTATGTTTGTATATGTTGGTATGTTTGTATATGTTGGTATGTTTGTGTATGTTGGTATGTTTGTATATGTTGTTATGTTTGTGTATGTTGGTATGTTTGTATATGTTGTTATGTTTGTGTATGTTGGTATGTTTGTATATGTTGTTATGTTTGTATATGTTGGTATGTTTGTATATGTTGGTGTGTTTGTATATGTTGGTATGTTTGTATATGTTGGTATGTTTGTATATGTTGGTATGTTTGTATATGTTGTTATGTTTGTGTATGTTGGTATGTTTGTATATGTTGGTATGTTTGTGTATGTTGGTATGTTTGTATATGTTGGTATGTTTGTGTATGTTGGTATGTTTGTATATGTTGGTGTGTTTGTATATGTTGGTGTGTTTGTATATGTTGGTATGTTTGTGTATGTTGGTATGTTTGTGTATGTTGGTATGTTTGTATATGTTGGTATGTTTGTATATGTTGGTATGTTTGTGTATGTTGGTATGTTTGTACATGTTGGTATGTTTGTGTATGTTGGTATGTTTGTGTATGTTGGTGTGTTTGTATATGTTGGTGTGTTTGTATATGTTGGTATGTTTGTGTATGTTGGTATGTTTGTACATGTTGGTATGTTTGTGTATGTTGGTATGTTTGTGTATGTTGGTATGTTTGTGTATGTTGGTATGTTTGTATATGTTGGTATGTTTGTGTATGTTGGTATGTTTGTATATGTTGGTATGTTTGTATATGTTGGTAGGTTTGTATATGTTGGTATGTTTGTGTATGTTGGTATGTTTGTGTATGTTGGTATGTTTGTGTATGTTGGTATGTTTGTATATGTTGGTATGGTATATGTTGGTGTGTTTGTATATGTTGGTATGTTTGTATATGTTGGTATGTTTGTGTATGTTGGTATGTTTGTGTATGTTGGTATGTTTGTATATGTTGGTATGTTTGTGTATGTTGGTATGTTTGTGTATGTTGGTATGTTTGTATATGTTGGTATGTTTGTGTATGTTGGTATGTTTGTGTATGTTGGTATGTTTGTGTATGTTGGTATGTTTGTGTATGTTGGTATGTTTGTGTATGTTGGTATGTTTGTGTATGTTGGTATGTTTGTATATTTTGGTATGTTTGTATATTTTGGTATGTTTGTGTATGTTGGTATGTTTGTGTATGTTGGTATGTTTGTATATGTTGGTGTACATTGGTATGTTTGTATATGTTGGTTTGTTTGTGTATGTTGGTATGTTTGTATATGTTGGTATGTTTGTACATGTTGGTATGTTTGTATATGTTGGTGTACATTGTTATGTTTGTATATGTTGGTTTGTTTGTATATGTTGGTATGTTTGTATATGTTGGTATGTTTGTATATGTTGGTATGTTTGTGTATGTTGGTATGTTTGTATATGTTGGTATGTTTGTGCATGTTGGTATGTGTGTATATGTTTCTATATGTTGGTATGTTTGTGTATGTTGATATGTTTGTGTATGTTGGTGTGTTTGGGTATGTTGGTATGTTTGGGTATGTTTGTATATGTTGGTATTTTTGTATATGTTGGTATGTTTGTGTATGTTGGTATGTTTGTGTATGTTGATATGTTTGTGTATGTTGGTATGTTTGTGTATGTTCGTATGTTTGAGTATGTTTGTATGTTTGTGTATGTTTGTATATGCTGGTATGTTTGTGTATGTTGATATGTTTGTGTATGTTGGTATGTTTGTGTATGTTCGTATGTTTGTATATGTTGGTATGTTTGTACATGTTTGTGTATGTTTGTATGTTTGTGTATGTTTGTGTATGTTGGTATGTTTGTACATGTTGGTATGTTTGTGTATGTTGGTATGTTTGTATATGTTGGTATGTTTGTGTATGCTGGTATGTTTATTTATGTTGGTATGTTTGTACATGTTGGTATGTTTGTACATGTTGGTATGTTTGTATATGTTGGCATGTTGTCTACTAGCGGGTGTTGACCACTCCAATATGCGGACGAGCAGACGCATGGCGGTGACATTTGCTTGATGATATGTGGTAAAGTAGCAGCAACACAGCGAAGCAGCGTCACTGACCTTCATAGTAAAACACAGCAGCATCTGTCTTGTTAATCTTCTTTAACTATAACTCTGCCTCCACATTTATGGAATTAAGACTTTCAAAAGTAACAGCGGCAGTAAAACTGTATTTCACTACGAAGTTACATTTTGCAATTGATCCGCGGTTCACATGCAAGCCGAACTGCGGGGGGCGACCCGTACTGATCATGGATCAACTACGTCCTGTTACACCACTCACTGTTACTACTACCTTTTTTGTATTAAATCGTCACTAAGCAGAGGCTCAGGGTTTGTCACCCTGTTCATGACTTTGTGAATGATGTTCCAGTTCCCTGGCCTAGTCTTTCCCGAGCCGAGGCAGTAGGATCCCTCGTTGGGTAGATAACATCCTCCGTTCCGTGACGGTGTTTAAAATGGAGACCACTACCCCCTGCCAGTCCCATGTTACTGGCACGACATCCACGCAGCGTTGAGAAGGTGCGTCTGTCGTACCAGCCCCCAACATCCAGGGCTGTCAGCCTTTCCGGGCTTTACCACGTAGTAACGTGATGTAGTTTCGTGATGACCTCTTTGACTTCTGCCAATGAGTTGGTTCTGATCCCCCAGAACACTTCCTGTCTTCTCCACCAGGAGGCGTGTCAGTTGGATTTAAGAGTTCCTCAAAGTGTTCCTTCCACCTCCCCTGCTGAGGAAAGCCTGGGTGGTGCTTCCTCCACCAGAACCTCTTTGAGGCTCAAAGTCCTTCTCCGTGGTCTCTCCAAACATTTTGTACAGTTTAGCTCAAACTTAATGACAAAAGCTCTTTAAAAGTCATACATGGAGTTTACTGAAGCCATCAGATCCCCTCCAACAAGGAGCACAGAAACACTTTAAATCAGGTGGAGTTTGCTTTCACCTTTCTGCTGTCAAAACTGAGAAGGACCAAAATACAAATGAGTCCCAGATGTTGTCAGTGATGATAGTGAAACTTCAAAGTGCAGCTTCTACGTTGAATAATCCTTCTCCTTGTTTGTTGTCAGAGCCCATGAACGGAGAGGAAGATGAGAACGGCCTGATGAGCCCCAACACTCTGCTCAAGAGCAAACCCATCGCAACCTACTCCAGAAACACCTCCTTCCCTACTCCTCCACCACCTCCTCCCATCTCCTCCTTCTCGTCCAACGGAACCACCTCCCACTCCTCCTCGTCCATGGTTGCCCCACCCATTCCATCATCATCCTCATCGTCATTCCCCCCTGCTTCTCATAGGCCTCACCTCACGACTCCCCCCTCCTCTGGGCCCCCCGCGGCCCCCCGCGGCCCCGGTGTAATGGCTCAGCAGCCTGGGCCCCAGGTGGCTCTGATCCATCAGCCTGGGCCCCAGGTGACCCTGCCCCAGGTGGTCCTGACCCAGCAGGCCCTGCCACAGGTGGCGCTGCAGAGCCTGCAGCAGCAGCAGGCCAGCCGTGCTCTGCTGAACTCTCTGTCTGGCTCTCTGGAGGTTCTGGCCCAGTCGGTGCAGCAGCTGGTGCAGAACCAGCAGAACTTCGTCCAGCAGTCTCTGCTGCTGCAGAGGGACACGCTGGAGGTCCTCAGAGACTTCTCCACCACTGCCATGGCCATGCTGAAGGACAAGCCCAGCAACAGACACCGAGAGGTGAACCCGCAGAACCCAGAGAACTCAAAGAACCCAGAGGAGCGACAGAACTCGCAGAACCCAGAAGACGCAAAGAAAGCAGAGAACCCACAGGAAGCAAAGAAAGCAGAGAACCCACAGGAAGCAAAGAAAGCAGAGAACCCACAGGAAGCAAAGAAAGCAGAGAACCCACAGGACTCCCAGAACCCAGAGGATGCAAGGCCACCAGAGAACCCAGAGAACCAACAGACCAACTGCTGATGCAACTCAACACAAACCTTCAGGTTCAATTCAGTCAGTAAAGTGTATTTGTCTACAGCTCCTTTCTGAAAGGGCTTCTGAGGCTCTCAAAGGACGACGCCCCCTAAAGGAGGCAGTGTGCAACAAACAGAGAACTTTAGGAAGAAGAACCACCTGACAATACCGAGTGTATTCACCACGACACAGCGAGGAGTCGGAGTCGTACACAGTTTCCTTTTTTCCAGTTCTAACGGAATCTTTTTGCTCTGTTTTGTTCTGTTTTGCCATGTGTATACTGGCGTCTCAGACAGATCGGGAACGTCCCAGAAACCCAGAGGTCAAAGGAGAACGAAAGGGGCGGGGCGCTTTGCTGGCTAGGTTTCCATGCCAACCAATTAGAGGGAAGGAAGTGGATCATGTGACCTGTTCTCAACCCAAATTCTATTTGAAACCGCTGGAAGCAACAAGTTCCAGGGAATCATGAAAACTCATTAAAAAGGTTCTGTTGACATGTAACTATCAAGGGAGGAATGTCTATGTCTGTCTCTCTCTCTCTGTCGTTGGATTATCTCTCCAACCGTTCATCTGATGTACTTCACACTTGGTGGGTGTGTCGCTGGGTACACAAGGACCTGCAGTGTCCGGTTTGGTGCAATTTGGACCTGCGACATGTGTAATATTAATAAACTTTAATAAACCAGCGAGCCGCTCAGCTCTGTGCAGCAGCAGGGCGGGGCTTCAGGGCTGCGACTGAGTCACTTGGGTCTGCGGTGCTGCCTGACACCAGGACTTCCAGGAGTGCAGCAGGTCCAGTCAGTGAGGTTTGGATGACTGAACAGGCATGTTTTGGAACGGGCACAGCACTAGTTTCTAATAACGTAATCTTTGTTTTCATATTTGGAGCTTGGCTGCGTTGCGTAGCTGAACCGCTACGTAGTTAGCGTGGAACCTCAATAAACCAGTTTGAACTGGTTACCAACCCGCACCCTCTTTCCCAGGAAGTCAGTGGAAGTTCAACCCTATAATTCGCCCTAAAACCGACTATTTGAGGATGGAATCAAATAAGCTTTTTATTCTCCTGTTTTTAGTTTTTAATGAGAGGTGGACCTTGCGTTACATGCGGGGTCCCACTTTGATGTGATGGTTACTGTATCAGCTGCTGTGTATTTTAATAGACTAGTTGTGAAAATTCTAAATGAGTCACTGGTCGAAAAATACAAGAAATCAAGATGTAACTTAAGTGTGAAATTAATTGATATATTATTATCTAACAGCTAAAATATTCACAATAAAACATGCGAACAAACATTTTGGCTCGTTTGATTTCTCACCAACAACCTGGATGTGCGTCTAAGTCACTGTTTCGAGACCCAATCCTCAAGGTCCATGTTGGCCCCCATCTGTACCCTTACCCCAAGGCTATAGTGCTGATGCATAGTGCTGCAGCCCTTCACCTAGTTTCACATAGATAGAACAACACTTTTTTTTTTACCTAAATACTACTACTAACTAGTTCTACACATTCTAAAAGGAAGGAGAACGTTGGTAAAATCAAGATGTTTCTGTGGCAGTCCCTATTCAACTATTCAAACACAGTTTAGTTTAGTTTAGTTTCTGATTTCTACATCAGTTTAATTCTACGTCATTTATCACCGGTACACTTTGTGACGTCTCTCAGTTTGCGCCGCAAGGTCACCGCAATCTGGAATCCGATTGGACGCGCCCTACTAAGCCCCTCCCCTACCGTGGAGCTCAGCCAATGGGCGCTCAGAGCGGAGCTCACGCCTGTCAGTGCGATGACGCGGACCAATCAGCAGCGTTTGAACTTGTCATTAGACCACGCCCACCGGCGGCACCGCACTCGACATGTCTGCCGCGCTGCTTCCCATGTGTGTGCGGACGAGCCGGGGCTTGCTGAGGCCGGCGAAGGGAGCCTGGTCCCGGGCCGCGATGTGGCCCCTCCGCTCGGTGTTCACGGAGCCGCCGCCGCCGCCCGGGGAGGCCGGTGCCACCGGCGGCACCGGCGGACTGGCCCAAGCGATCCTCCAGGACAAGCTGCGGCAGAGCCAGGTGAGGTCGGAGGGGGGCGCTCGGTTTGGGTATGGGGGCTGCGGTGTGAGGGCGGACAGCTCCTGATCCGGGGTTAGCGGCGGGCGGATAGGGAGGGTCACACCCGAGCTGTCCCACCTAAACCCGGGCTGATTCCTTCCGAGGCGGGGTCCATGCGCTGTAGTTAACCCATCGGAGGGAGGAAGCCCCGCTCACACGCGCTGCCCCGAACATTAAACCCAGCGCTCCTCCACTGACAGCTCCAGGAGCAGCGGCTAGCTGGTTAGCTTCCGCTGCTCCCTGGAGGAGGGGCCGGGCGCTGGGTTCTTTCACTTCGTGCTTCTGGTTTGATGCTTAATGATCAGTTCGGGTGTCTGTGTCCGACACGGAATGAATTATCTCACCGGCTACCTGGCTAATGCTAACGATACATACCTTGGGGTCGAGTGGCTGCTTAGCATGTTAGCGTGTTAGCATGGTGGACAGGCAGGGACATGGAGCCCTCTGAACCCCTCAGGGGTCAGTCCACTTACCCTTCCAGTTACCTGCCCGACCAGGCGCTACCTGCCTGCTTCTGGGTCAGCCTGCTGCTTCCTGCCCTTAGCTTAGCATGCTAAACTGTTAGCATGCCTAAATGCGCTATCCCTCCTCCTCCTCTACCTCACCTGATTCTGCTGAAGGCCACGGCGTGACCTCCACTGGAACCAGGTGAGAGGAGGAGGGCAGGATGGGGGTGCCGGAGCAGACAGGTGCATGCTGGATAACGGTCAACACCCTGGGAAGACCCAGAGGCTGGATGAGGGAGCAGCCATGGAGTTGTTCCATCTGAAGGTCACCCCCCCACAGCTGAAGCAGAGTTCTGAACCTTCTCCACGTCCAGTAGCCTCCGTTTGATCTGATCACATTCGGTCTCTGGATCCGATCTGATCAATATTTGTGTCATTAGATGTGATTCAATGTCTGTGCTGTGATGACGGTCAAACAGTCATGATTGGACATTGTTTCATTTAAATGAAATATCAGTGAAGATGAAGGAGTCATCTTTTTGTGGGGAGCCTCTGGAAGGACCCCTGGCGGTCCCCGAACCCCACGGACCTGAACATGAGTTGGTTTCTGTCCTGGATCAAAGTTCTTCAGTTGGTGTAACGCACGCTGAGTGATGGACGATTTCCCCAACGATGGGGCAATAGAGTCACCTGCTCTGAGTTGTGAACGGAATTCCCAGAATTCAGGAATCATTTACTTCACAATTATTTATTTGGAGTAAGAGTGAATCAGTCACGTTCTGTACGAAATGTAGCTTCATCCTCTGTAATTATTTTCAGTTTTGAATTGAACATTCATTCTTTTAAACGCTTATTTTGCAAATCCAACTATTAGTCTGCCATAAAATGAGGCGGTTCCACATGTTTGAGGGTGGGGGTGGTGGTGGTGGATTATTTCACTGTAAAAAGGGGACGGACCTCGGACCTGGTGGGACAGGTGTTCACTGGTCGTTGCTGTGGTTCCAACTCAAATGATTTTGATGAAATGTGGAATGTCAGTGTTCCCCCAACGCCGTGGGGGAGACGGTGTTGATCTGTGGACCGTATTGATGCATCCTCCACCAGGACCAGTGTAGTCAGGACTGACGATGTCCTCTGTGTCGTATGGTTGGTTGAACCAGGACCAGGCTCCTCCCCCTCCTGGAGGAGAGGCGGCGCAGCAGGGGGAGCGGGCGGAGGACAAGAAGCAGAAGGAGAACACGGCGTACGCCAAGAAGATGGTGCTGAGGCTGGCGGGCCTAATGGGGCTGGGCGGGGCCATGGGCGTGGTCTACATATTCGGTGAGTGACATTGTGATGATCTGGAAAACAAATTCTATATCCTGTCATGTTATACTGTATGTTGTAAATCGACTTGTTCTGACTTCACTTCCTTTTGGTCTTTACAGGAAGCAACTCCGTGGACGAGCAAGGAAACAAGGTGTGGACTCTCTCTCTCTCTCGTGTGTGTGGAACGTTTCTTTCCACCTGAGATCACATGAAAGACTAGAAGCAGCATTTAACATACACCTTGGATTACATTACATGAGATTACATTCACCTGTCATTGAACAGAGTACAAGTACTGAGGCAACCAAATTCTCAATTCATTTCTCTGCATTCTACATCCTAGTAACTGCCATAGTACCTAGGAGCAGTGGGCTGCCAAATCTAAGTGGTTGTTTGATATTTTAAACTTTATTTGTCAGAATAAATTCAGGCATTGATGCCAACTTGACTCCACATCATCCACCCCCAACCTCACCACCCCCCGTCTCCACGTAAAAGCAGAGGAGGCTGTGGATGGACTGAGGGTGGACTGTGTGTTGTTAAAGAGTCGATTGAGCTTCTGCAGCTTGTACTGCCAGTACATTAGATGGAAACTTTATTGACTCTGGAGGGAAATGGTCGTGGTGGTCTCGCTCTCTGCCGTGTCCTTCAGAGCGGAGGTCTTCCCTCAGCGCGGACCACCTTCTCCATCAGAGCGCCATGTTTCTCAGGTGCAGTTCACCTGCAGACGGGTCAGCTCTGGCAAATAACCAACCTGAGCGTTGAGTCAGTATCCGAATTTAAATGGTCACCGTGAAATGTTCACAACTTCTGTGATTGGACAAACTGTCCAGTCTGCTGGGATGGAGGACTCACGTGCAGCACGGCTTCTAAAGGAACCGGTAAAAGGAGGCTTTTGGAACTCTGAAGTTGGCTCCCTGGTGGACGTTCATAAGAAACTCCACTGAATTCCATTAACCGCTGCTGCTCCACTCCTTCTTTCAAAGTGAACTTGCTGATTGAGGTGGGAAGTTCCCCCGAAAACCTGCAGCCGGACACGGCAGCGATGCCCGAAAAGGGCTAACCCGGAGTGTCGAAGAAAAGCAGGATCACAAGTCGTCACTGAAGACTCATCTGAGACTCTCCAACGGATCTATCCGGACGCACGACGGCCGGTCCGAACGGGGCCATACATTTTGGCCGATCAATGTCCTGCTTAGCTCCGCCCATGTGGCCCGCTGGGGACGCTTGGTACCAGGCCAGAGCAGGAGCTAAAAACACAACGCGGCTCGGTTCAGTGGAAAAAGCAAAAGCGGCGGAAAAGCACATCTCAGTGGGGTCGGAGCAGAGGCGTCACGGGAGGGAACGCACTCTGAAGGACTGTCAGGGAAGCCGGTGCGTCGTCAGGGCGTTCACACACCTTCTTTCTACCCACAATCCACTGGGAGGTGGACGACGCCTCCGTCTGCTTCTGGGAGAACTGAACGCTTTGTAAATCTGAAAAGTCTGAAAAACTCACGACGTAAACCGCATTCTATAAGACTGAAGGTTGGAGGAGCAAGATGGAGGGAACGGATGCGTGTCTGGAGACGGTTCTGAGGGTGGGGTCACATCCGGTGTTTGTTTGGACCATCGGCGGAAGTGTGTGGCACGGATGCAAGGTCTGCTTTTTCAAAACATCTACCTTTTGCCTTGGTGGGTGGAGCCTCTCTAAGGAAGAGCGCTCGGCGGGAAGGCGCCTTAATGAGATGCGAGGTGGGATCCTGGGATGGAGCTTAAATGTGACAACAACTAGTGACGGGGGATCTGATTTTTGTTAAGTTATTTGTAAGAAGTAGTGTATCAAAACCATGAAATAAATGTATGATGTCAAAGGCCTCCTGAGTGCATGGGAAGCAGGACGTCACCTCCACAGGGTGGTGTCGTCCATCCTGCCACTCGTGCACTTCAAAGCCTGGAACGCTGCCTTCAAAGGACGCTTGTAAGGAAGTGTGAGTCTGAGAAGCACACTTCTCTCACCCTCACGTCCTCGCTGCGTTCTTCAAAGGACACACTTCTCACAGCTGGGTGTGAGTACTGCTAATGAGTCTCAGTGGCAAGGAGTCCACTGAGGATGCTACCAAGGACACACTTATCTCACCTTGCAGTGAAAACAAGTGAGGACAGAGACGGTCACTAGGGCTGTGCCCGACAGTTGAATCAGATTCAGCTGATTAGTGTGAATATTGGGCTGGTTTGGGCTCTTCCTGTTGGCGGCCTCCCTTGGCGTGCCACCAAGGGAGGCGTGCCAAGGGGGGCTGCTGAGAGGGAAGGATTGGGGTGCATTTTGCGCACCTGTCTTCCTCTCAGCCGGAACAGACAATGTGCCAACTAGCGATCAGTGTTTTTTTATTTTCCACGTAGTTCATTTTATGTCTCCTGATGGAAGGAAACAAGTGCGTAGGGAAGGTGTAGAAGAGAAGCCGGCGTAACGGGGACACTTTGTCACTCTCCCCGATCGCCCCCTCTCCATGCGTCATGCACAGAACATAATCTTGAGGAGGCTACGAGTCGTGACCCGTTCGCACGGAGAGCCATGTTCCATTCACACATATAAAAATATATTAATCATTCCCCTTATTTATAATTCCTCATTGAAATGTTATCCTTGTGCATTTTGTAAGATTCCGTTTTATACTGTTAATGTCATAGAAACAAACTGCAAGAAAAAACAAAAACGACTCTTCAACTTGAATCTCCGCCGACTGATGGGTTTACTTTTGGACTTTCAGGGGCAACCCTCACTGTTGAGATCATGAAACTACGTCAGCGTCCTGAAACTACGTCACTCTTTGCCTGGTGGAGTCTTGGGACAGCTCTAGTGATGAGTGTAGAACAGTGGTGTTCAAACTCTGGCTCAGGTCCAACTGGTGGGCACCAGTGGGGCACTAGGCATGTGGAAGGATGGATCAATGCTTTTAGTGAAGACGGAAGGTGCCGTTCCCAGGATGTCCAGTGGGTGGTGCCACTCCGCAGGATCAGTGCTGAAAAACATCTACTGGACAAACTGTTTACTGCGCGGGAAACAGTCGTTCCTCTGGATGATTCCAAAAGATGTTTTGAACGACGCTTCATTGTTTTTGAAATGGTGTCTGTTTGATCATTTTAATCTCAAGGATTAATGAAGCTTTTGACTTTGAAGGCATTACATGACATTGTCCATCAGACGCTTTGTCCAAAGCCACTTAGAATTAGAAAAACACGTCAGTTGAGTGGCTGTGTCCGAGCAGCTTTTTATCAGTCACAGAGACTTTGTGAACGTTCCTGTGGAGACACTCCTCCGTGTTGTCAGGCACGCTTTTTAGGAGAACACCAGTTTATTGAGAAACAAAGTTTGACGCTGTGATGGAGGATTTCAGGGAGTTGAGCCCTGGGAGCTGTCTGCCTCTCTGTCTGTCAGTTTAATCTCAAAGATTGTAGGAAGTGAGAAGCAGCAAGGACTCAGACGTAGGTAACGGTGGGTGTGGACGGAGCGACAGTAAAATGGGGGTGGGGGGTGAGAACCCAAATGTCCCAGGAACCCCCCCTCCCCCCACAGTCCTCTGAGGTGTCATACTCGGGCCCCTCCCTTCACCCCCAGCCTTCTGTGTGAGGTGTCGCTCTGAGGAGGTCAACCCTGAGAGGTGTCACGAGCCCCTCCCCAGTCCTCTGAGAGGTGTCACGGACTCCCGGTCCCGAGGTGTCGACGGCTTTTAGGGCTCCTTCACGCCTGAGGCCGTCAGCATGAGAATCTGCTCAGATCCTAGTCACGTCTGAACCCTCAGGAAGCTCAGCGCCGTGGAGCCATGTTGGCCGTCGGTGGACAGGAAATGAAGAGGTCTCAATGTGTCGGTGCCTTATATTAATCAGACGCATCCTGAACATGAGCAAATATGATGGATGGATATTTGGTGCATTGCCAAGTTAATTAAAAATTAAAATTGGAGTAAAAATTAATTACTCCAAGTATGACTAGCCTCAAGTTCTCATGGAGCCCCTCACCCAAACTGCTCCGAATCAGTTCTTCTGTAAACTGCACATAAGGATCAACGTTTTAAGAATCCATTTTATTAATCACTGAAGGGAAAGTCAAGCGTAGCAGTGCACCTGGAAAGATGCAAATTAAAATGATGATAAATAACACATATGTACAACTAGTGAGCGTGTATGTACACGTTACAGTATTCTGGATGTGATCAATTCCACTACGGGTTTACAGACTTAACCAACATTTTTCTCACTTTATTATTTTAGAAAGACTATTATGCAACATTCTTTCATCTGTTTTTTCTGCAGTTATTCACCTGATCAAGATGTCAGTTTTTATGTAGTTGTATTGATCAATAATGTCTCAATGTGATCCTATTGTTGTGATGTGCCAGTAAACAGCTTGAAAATATAATTGCTTTGAACACTTTGAAGGAAAGAAATGAAGGACGACAATGACATGAGGCACTAAGATGTTCAAAAGATTTGAATCAAAGCAAATTCTGATCAGGATGGAATATGAAGATTGACGACTGGTTTCCTTCATCAGTGATGAAGTGACCTGATCAGTTCACATCAACATCATTGATCTGTCATTGACTCATCCTCGCCCAGCTGTCATGTTTACAAACGTTAACTCCCTCCCGTTCTCTCTCTCTCTCTCTCTCTCTCTCAGATCCCAGATGAGTTTAATAACGGTAAGTTCTATGTTGTTCTCCACTTATTAAAGTCTCAGATCTGATAATGAGCTTTGTATTAGTACAGTACATTGCATTTAGCCGACGCTTTTATCCAAAGCCACTTACAATTATTCAAACACTGACGGACGCAGCCATCAGGAGCAATTAGGGGTTAAGTGTCTTGCTCAAGGACACTACAGCATGCTAGCAGGAGGAGCCTGGGATCCAACCAGCAACGTTTAGATTACTAGACGACCAGCTCTACCTCCTGAGCTACCATCCCCATCCCCATATATATACGTATTAACCAGGGTTCCAGCCCAGCAGGGGGCCCTGCCAATGTGTCTCTGAACAAATAAGCGTCTCCCCCTCGCGTCGCTGTCAGTGTTTCAGAGCGCTGGTTTGACGCCTGAGTCGTGATGAGCTCAGAGAAGCTTGAGAGGCTGATCTGGCGACTGTCTATGCAGACGACACACAAGTGTACATATCCACCGAACCAAACGATACAACAGCAACAACATCCATTACAAGCTGCCTGCTGACAATAAATAAATGGATGAATACAAATTTCCTCAAATTAAATGAAGAAAAAACTGAAGTTCTTCTTATTGGTCCCAAATCAAAAAGAGAGATACTAACAAAAAACCTAGGAAGCCTAACTTCCTGGATCAAACCTGAGGTAACCAGTCTCTGTGTCACCCCCGACTCAGACCTAAATTTCAACTCGCATATGAACAAAGTGACCAAAACAGCTTTCTTCCACCTCAGGAACATAGCAAAGGTACGACCATACATAAATCAAAATGATGCTGAGAAGCTAATTCATGCGTTTATATCCAGCCGACTAGACTACTGCAATGCCCTTTTCACCGGCTTACCAAAGAAAACGACTGGCAGACTCCAACTTATCCTAAACTCTGCAGCTAGATTACTAACCAAAACAAAGAGGCGAGAGCACATTACCCCAGTTCTAGCCACCCTACACTGGCTACCCATAACTTTAAGAATTGACTTTAAGGTCCTGCTACTCACATACAAAGCCATAAATGGACAAGGACCTAGCTACATTGCAAACTCATTAACAAATTACACACCAGCCAGAACAATCCGCTCATCTGACTCAGGGCTATTAGATATCAATAGAAGCAGTAAAAAATTGATTGGTGATGCAGCCTTTGTTAAAGATGCCCCAAAACTATGGAATACACTACCCACAAATATCAGAGAAGCAAACACATTGGATATATTCAAAAGGCAGCTTAAAACATATCGCTTCACCAAAGCATTTCACTAACTACCCCATCCTTGCACTATGATCTGACATATCTCCGATGTGCACTTTTTACACCAATACTACTAAACTTTAAATGTATTTTCTTAATCACTATTCTTTCTCCCCTGACTCCTCCTGTATGTTGTGTAATGAAAATCATGGTAAATGAAGTAACCTATCAAAGCACTAGGCTCTGATATGATGCAAATAAATATGTTTGTATATGTATGAAACCAGATCATGATAACCAAAAGTAACCTATTAGAACACTAGGATCTAATACGATAAATATGTATGTTCATGTCTGTTGTGCAACTAGATTATAACTCAAAGTAACCTATCAGAACACCAGGATTGGATACGATGTTGATTATTGCTCTTATTGTTATTATATTTCCATAATAACTGCACTTGCCTATTGTTTTTAAACTACTGATGTGAAGCACTTTGCGCTGCAATCCTTGTATGAAATGTGCTATACGAATAAAGTTTTTTTGTTTTTTTTTATTATTATTCAAACTGGAGGCTTCAAAACCTTGAGACAGAAAGGACTGACGCAGCATCCAAGTTGTCCTGCAGGTGGAGGTGGTCTGTCGCTCGGAGGCGGAGGCACAGTAATGTGTCAGGAAACAGCAAACTTTAAACGACTGATAAAAGAGGATGAATCTAGTGGGTGTAGTTTGTCTCGACCGATTAACCGGATGGGGGTTTTAGACACAAATATTCTTCCAGTGTTTTTGTTTTCCTCATACAAAGTAATGGTATGAGTACTAGTAATACTGCACATATTCAGTTAGAGAATACTGAGACTGTGTTTATTCTCTTCCAACCAGATGCAACATGAGTTGTTGTGTGGAGGTGCTCCTCCCTTCATGTGTCAGGTAGAGATGGAGCTGAATCGTTGCTGTTTAGTGTCGGACTCTCTCAGTTGTCATGACGATGTGAGAGAAGTTTGAAAATGAAGCTGAGGACGGCTCATGGCCTGAACCTTGTGATGGCTTGATCAGTACCTCTGTCCCCAGAGCCTGCTCTGTCGCTGACTGAGCTTCCTTTCTCTTCATCCATCAGGCTGCTCTCTCTCTCTCTCTCTCTCTCTCTCTCTCTCTCTCTCTCTCTCTCTCTCTCTCTCTCTCTCTCTCTCTCTCTCTCTCTCTCTCTCTCTCTCTCTCTCTCTCTCTCTCTCTCTCTCTCTCTCTCTCTCTCTCTCTCTCTCTCTCTCTCTCTCTCTCTCTCTCTCTCTCTCTCTCTCTCTCTCCTGGTTCTTCTTTCCAGAGACTCTGCTACAGTGAAAACCTTTAGTATTCAGTTTGAAGTTTTGATGTTTCTCCTAAATAAGCATTCTGCACCAGCTCCAACATCAGGTTATATCTGTCTAGGTCAGTGTCCTGTAACCATGGTAACCACAACTCATTCTGAACTGTAGAACATGTAGTGTCCTCATCCACGTCTCCAGGGTACTGGAGGACCAACAGGAGCTCAGGGGCTTTGGGACCGTCACCAAAGCATCCCTGATGAGTTTAAGGAACAGGGTAAAAGTTCAAGACCCCCTGGGGAGTTTGGCCCCGACCCTTATCTTGCGTCCCCCCAACTCCCCCCCCGGGGGAGGAGGCGGGGGTTAGAAAGAGATGGAAAGAGGGGAGGGATGCCAAGAGTGAGGAGGGAAGTTGGACTGGGGGGTGGAAGGAGAGAAGACGGAAGCACTGAAGGTGGAAAGGATGGAGGAGAGAAGAATGGAAGGAGGTGAAGACTTGCAGTCAAGCGTTCTCTTCTGTTCCCCCGTTTCCCTCCAGCTCCTATGGGAGCAGCGGAGGGAGGGATGATGGATGGATGGATGGATCCTTGCTAGGAGTGTGTGATGACAGCAGCTTGATGCAGTGGAGCGTCAGACGCTACACCCTCTCACACCGGTGGTGTATTCCTCCTCCATCAGTGTCCCAGTACCATTCTCTCCATCTCTCCCCCACTTCCACCTATTAACATGACAAAAGCCGTCATCTCTCCTGCAAACAGACACATTTGTTCACACAGACACACACACACACACGTATGTGGTGTGTGTCTGTGGCGTCGGTTCTGTTCCCCAGGGAGACGTTCACTCACACACCGTGTGTGTGAACGCATCTAGTTACACGCACACACCGCCTTGTTTCAGTATTGACTGTTTCTGTTGGCGGGTTTTTATTTTCCTTCCTCATTAGTTGTCTGAAGTTGTTTTGCCTGCAGGTCAGATGAGATGAAATCACATTTAACATTCTTGTATTTAAATGGACCTGCAACCGCCTCTATTGCTTTACCTTCCCAAAAATATCAACACGCACACTCTGGCAGATGTCCAGCTTCCTGCCCCTATGAACTCTGGGGGATTACTTCCCCTGGGAGCGGAGGGGGCGTGCCCCGCTGAGACATAGAGTTACAGGGAGAGACGCGTGCATGGCGACGTGCGCTAATGAGCGCCGTGCCTCTTGGGAAATTTCCTCTTTGTTATTTGTCATTGGGCCAGGTACAGCCGGGCTGCTGTTAGCTGGTTAGCCAGTTAGCGTCCCGGTGTTCCTGTTTGCACCGCAGCACTGTGTGGATGCACGCTAGCCGTGGAGGATCCATTATCGCCATCACAGGGTGTGAAGGACATTGAACGGATCACAACAGGCTGCATCACACGCTGAGGCATTAGTTTGGTTGAGTTCAGTCTGGTCTGGTCGAGTTGGGTTCAGTCTGGTGGGGTTCAGTCTGGTCGGGTTGGGTTCAGTCTGGTCTGGTTGAGTTGGGTTCAGTCTGGTTGCGTTCAGTCTGGTTGGGTTCAGTCTGGTTGGGTTCAGTCTGGTCGGGTTGGGTTCAGTCTGGTCTGGTCGGGTTGGGTTCAGTCGGGTTGGGTTCAGTCTGGTCTGGTCGGGTTGGGTTCAGTCTGGTCGGGTTGGGTTCAGTCTGGTCGGGTTGGGTTCAGTCTGGTCTGGTCGGGTTGGGTTCAGTCGGGTTAGGGTTCAGTCTGGTTGGGTTCAGTCTGGTCGGGTTGGGTTCAGTCTGGTCTGGTTAAGTTGGGTTCAGTCTGGTTGGGTTCAGTCTGGTTGGGTTCAGTCTGGTCGGGTTGGGTTCATTCTGGTTGGGTTGAGTTGGGTTCAGTCTGGTTGGGTTCAGTCTGGTCGGGTTGGGTTGGGTTCAGTCTGATTGGGTTCAGTCTGGTCGGGTTGGGTTCATTCTGGTTGGGTTGAGTTGGGTTTAGTCTGGTCGGGTTGGGTTGGGTTCAGTCTGATTGGGTTCAGTCTGGTTGGGTTGGGTTCAGTCTGGTCTGGTCGAGTTGGGTTCAGTCTGGTCTGGTCGGGTTGGGTTCAGTCTGGTTGGGTTGAGTTGGGTTCAGTCTGGTCTGGTCGGGTTGGGTTCAGCCTGGTTGGGTTGAGTTGGGTTGGGTTGAGTTGGGTTCAGTCGGGTTGGGTTCAGTCTGGTCGGGTTGGGTTCAGTCTGGTTGGGTTCAGTCTGGTCTGGTTGAGTTGGGTTCAGTCTGGTCTGGTTGGGTTTGGTTCAGTAGGGCTACTCCGTCTAGACAGCTATATGTCAGTCGGCTCAGTCCTCAGGGAGTTGTAGTTGTTTTTATGAGACATGTTCCTCGGTCGTATCACTTTACTGATGACAACTGACAACTACACTGAACCATCAATCAAACTCACATCCCAATGTAATACAACGCAATATTCAAATCAGAAAGGCTGCGTTTGAAAAAATGAAAATAATATCCAACACAATCTTACCAATAGAGCTGTCAACATTGGCCAAAAATCCCATTTGAATATTCCTTCTAAAAAAAACAAAAAAAACAACACAAGTTTAAGTATATTATAATATCATTATAATTTTAACAAGTTACAATGTCACCAACTTTGGCACTGGATCCCCCCCCTCTGGGGAGCAGCGACGGGGGCTGCCACGGTTCCTTTCTCCATTTGGTCCTTTTTTTTTGGCTCCACTGCTCTTTATCCTTGGTGAGATTTAAGAAAGCGACCCTAAAAGATGGGGGAAAAAACCCCACCTATTTAAATTATTGTTTTAACCAAACCTCCGCGCTGCGGCAATGATGATCAGCAAGCAAGCAAGACCCGGTGCTCCGTCCGGGTGCTCCGTCCCGGTGCCCTGTCCCGGTGCTCCGTCCCAGGCTACCGTGCGGGGGCATGTGCTGCTGGTAGAGCCCCGGCGGAGCCTCTTCCAGAACACTGCATCTGTTTTGTTTTTTTGTTAGTTTTTTACCCTTTTTAAATGTAATAAGTATAAAAGTGTCCCCGAGCACACGGAGCGGCGCTCGGACAAAGCTCATTCACTTGCAGTACAAACAGGACGTAGGTGGACGTGCACGTAACATTTTCAATAAAAATCTGACATTTCTGCTAAAACACAGCATGTTCTTCAAATGTTCATTTATAACAATTACAAGGGTTGAAGTTCAATCTGTCAATATTCTACTGTGATTGAAGTTTTTTCTTTTTACAATTCAATAGTTAAATATAGACATGTTATTCATTTCATCATAACAGGTGGGCGTGGCCGACAGGAAAGAGCAGTTTATATGCTGTTGTGCTGGTCATACTATACAAAGATTTATTGCTTGTTTTAGTGAATAATACAGAAGATAAGGAACTTAAAAAAATCGTGTACTCAATCGCAATATTGGTCTAAATCATTTTCCCAGATGGTTCAGCCCAACTGTAACCAAATCACCTGTCTCCGTATTTGTTTATTTAACCCTCTGATGCAGTGATCAAGTCATGCTAATTATTTGGTGATTGAGCCTGGATCTCCAGGTCCTGCTGCAGACTCGTGCAGTGACTGGCATTGTTGTGTGTGTCTTCCAGATGCTCCGGTCGTCCAACAGCTGAGAAGAACCTTCAAGTACTTCCAGGACTACAGACAGGTGAGGAGCTCCAGAGGTCAGAACACGGTCTGCTCTGTCCGAACCTTCAAACAAACTCTTAACAGATCAGAGGTCAATGACTGATGTCATTGTGGATGATGTCATCGCTCTTCCCTCCAGATGATCATCGAGCCGACGAGCCCCAAGCTGCTTCCTGAGCCTCTGAAGGAACCGTACTACCAGCCTCCCTACACCCTGGTGCTGGAGCTGACCGACGTGCTGCTACACCCAGAGTGGTCGGTGGGTTGGCCCTGAACCTCCTCCCTTAACTCTCCTCTTCTGGTCCTGTGACCCCTGACCTCACTGTGACCTCTGACCCCCACAGCTCTCCACAGGTTGGAGGTTCAAGAAGCGTCCGGGCATCGACTTCCTGTTCCAGACGCTTGCGCCGCTCTACGAGATCGTCATCTTCACCGCCGAGACGGGCATGGTGCGCACACACACACACACACACACACACTGCACACACACACTCTGCAGACACACACACACACAGACTGCACGCACACGCACACTGCAACCGCACACTGCAGACACACTGCACACACACACACTGCACGCACACACACACTGCACGCACACACACACTGCACACGCACACTGCAGACACACACTGCAGACACACACACACACACTGCGCACACACACACTGCGCACACACACACACTGCACGCACACACCCACTGCACACGCACATTGCACACACACACTGCACACACACACACTGCACGCACACACACACTGCACACGCACACTGCGCACACACACACACTGCACGCACACACACACTGCACACGCACACTGCACACACACACACTGCACACACACACACTGCACGCACACACACACTGCACGCACACGCACACTGCACACGCACACTGCACACACACACTGCACACACACTGCACACGCACACTGCAGACACACACACTGCAGACACACACACACACACACACACACTGCACGCACACACACTGCACGCACACACACACTGCACACGCACACTGCAGACACACACACTGCAGACACACACACACACACACACTGCGCACACACACACTGCACGCACACTGCACACACACACACACACACACACTGCACACACACACACACTGCACGCACACTGCACACGCACACACACACACACACTGCACACACACACACACTGCACACGCACACTGCAGACACACACACTGCAGACACACACACACACACACACACACTGCACGCACACTGCACACGCACACACACACACACTGCACGCACACACACACTGCACGCACACACACACTGCACACGCACACTGCAGACACACACACTGCAGACACACACACACACACACACACACACACTGCACACACACACACTGCACGCACACTGCACACGCACACACACACACACTGCACGCACACACACACTGCACACGCACACTGCAGACACACACACTGCAGACACACACACTGCAGACACACACACACACACACACACACACACTGCGCACACACACACTGCACACGCCCACTGCAGATACACACACACACACACATACTGCACGCACACTGCACACGCACACACACACACACACACACTGCATGCACACGCACACTGCAGACACACATACTGCAGACACACACACTGCGCACACACACTGCATGCACACGCACACTGCAAACACACACACTGCAGACACACACACACACTGCACACACACACACTGCGCGCACACACACACTGCACACGCACACTGCAGACACACACTGCAGACACACACACACACACTGCGCACACACACACTGCACACGCACACTGCAGATACACACACACACACACATACTGCACGCACACTGCACACGCACACACACACACACACACACAGACTGCACACGCACACTGCACACGCACACTGCAGACACACACACACACATACTGCACGCACACTGCACACGCACACACACACACACACAGACTGCACACACACACTGCATGCACACGCACACTGCAGACACACATACTGCAGACACACACACACACTGCACACACACACTGCGCACACACACTGCATGCACACGCACACTGCAGACACACATACTGCAGACACACACACACACTGCACACACACACTGCGCGCACACACGCACACTGCGCACACACACTGCATGCACACGCACACTGCAGACACACACACTGCAGACACACACACACACTGCACACACACACACTGCGCGCACACACGCACACTGCACACGCACACACACACAGACTGCGCACACACACTGCATGCACACGCACACTGCAGACACACACACTGCAGACACACACACACACTGCACACACACACACTGCGCGCACACACGCACACTGCGCACACACACTGCAGACACACACATACACTGCGCACACACACACACTGTGCGCGCACACACACACACACTGCAAACACACTGCACACACACTGCGCACACACAGACTATTAACACGCACATTTACATGTAATTTAGCTTGACAACAAACGCTCAGATGAACAGAGTTTGAAGTGTTAATGTGAATGTTAACTTCCTGTTTACATGCTTCCAACTTCCTGTTGATGCAGATGTTAAACTTGATATAAGAAAAACTTCATCTGCATTAAAACTGCACAACACAAGACAATAGTGTGTGTGTGTGTGTGTGTGTGTGTGTGTGTGTGTGTGTGTGTGTGTGTGTGTGTGTGTGTGTGTGTGTGTGTGTGTGTGTGTGTGTGTGTGTGTGTGTGTGTGTGTGTGTGTGTGTAGACGGCCTACCCTCTGATCGACAGTATTGATCCTCAAGGCTTCATCATGTATCGACTGTTCAGAGACGCGACGCGCTACATGGAGGGACACCACGTCAAGGTAGGGAGTAGAACCAACAACCTGCCAGTGCCTTGCTGTAGGGAGTAGAACCAACAATGTAACTTATTCTGCCATGAAATGTATTTACAAATAAAATGGGTTTTTTTCTCATATTTGTTCATATTTGTTCATATTTGATCTTTTACAGTGGATTCAACAATAACAAGACAAACTGTATTTACTCAATTCCTTTTACAATAATTGAGAATGTATCCCATAATGCTTTGGGATGAGAGGGAGAGAGGTGAGTTCCCAGCATGCCGAGCGGCTCAGCGTCTTATTGTTCTAGAAGAAGCAGATGAAAGAACAAAACATCTGTCTGCAGCAGAATGGGTGGATGCCTCCTTACACCACCCAACGCTGTGTCCTCAATCAGGAGGAACATCTGACAAGTTCCTTCACGTTCCTCCATCTTCTCCATGTCCCCACCTCCACATGTGGAATAGATCCCTAACCAGGCAGGAAGCCGTTCATGTATTGCGTTCATGATGGGATGGCGAGCAGAGTGGAGCAGCTTCTTTCAGTGATGAAACAGTTTTACAGAATATTTCATTGTGTGTCTGAGGTTCCAAGCTCTGCAGTGATCAATACTTATTATTGATCATCAGCTCTGATCATGTTGTGATGTCTGAGACACCAGGAACCTGCGTTTTGATTTCTAATTTCCAACCGTTGCGGGGATAAATTTGGATATCGTCAAACTTCCTGATCCCATCAGATCTACTTCCTGTGGGATTTGAACCTGCGACCCACTGCAGCATGCACACTTTGAGGGCGGGGTGATGTTGCTCCTCTCCACTATAATAACACCCCACCCCCCACCCCCACCCCCAGGACGTGTCGTGCCTCAACAGAGACTCCTCCAAGGTGATCCTGGTGGACTGCAAGCGTGAGGCCTTCAGCCTGCAGCCCTTCAACGGTCTGGCCCTGAAGAAGTGGGACGGCAACTCAGAGGACCGCACGCTGTATGACCTAGCTAACTTCCTCAAGAGTAAGACCTGTCTATCCCTCTGGTCGCCTGTCTGTCTGACCCATGACCCATCTTTTTGACTGTCGGCCTGTCTCTCTCTCACAGCCATTGCTCTTAGTGGAGTGGATGATGTTCGCTCCGTCTTGGAGAATTACGCTCTGGAAGAAGATCCCATAGAGGCCTTCAAACGCAGACAGGCTCAGCTGGCGCAGGTAGGACCAATCAAGGACCTGACGTCGTGTGGAGGAGGTCTATGGGCCCTTCGTGCTCCATCACCAGCCTGACGTAGCATAGAGGTGTTCATCAGGGGTCTGTGAAACGTTTTTGTGGTTGTGTTGTGGCTCAGTGACATGTTCTCTCTCCAGGAGGAGGAGCAGCGTCTGGCCGAGCTCTCTCAGCCCAAACCAGCTCTTTCCTTCGGTTCCATCACTTCTCGCTTCTGGCGCTCGAAGCAACAGTGAGTTTGGTCTCTGCTGCGACCGTGACGACCGGCGGTGGCGGGCGGCTCCGGGGGCCGAGCGAAGACGGGGCCGAGCGTCTCTTCCCGGTGGATCATCTATCGCTCCCGACCCGGGAAGCAGAGTCTGACCCGCACCCCTGACCCGCACCCCTGGCCCTGCTCCGGCTCCGGGCCTCACCAGGACCTGCAGCAGCATCTGCTTTTATTTAATTCTGTTCATTTTTTCACAAGAAGAAGAAACTGACAATGTGTAAATAGTAAAATATTCTTTAATGTAACAAAGAATAAAAACTTTTTTTATAATGTTATCAGATCTTCATCCACTAGGGGCGGGGCTGGAAGGTGGTGTTGGAGGGGCATAAAGTGTTATAAATAAAAATAATAAAAGTGTTGGTGGAACAGAAGCTTCGGAGATCCATACAGCACGATCAAGATGGGTGCCGCCCCGTTGGATTATTCTTCTTATTGATCCTGTGACGACCAAACCCCCGAAGAGGCTGCGTCGCTGTGAACGACGCAGCTGACGCTTCCTCTGTCCTGTTGCATTGTGGGATGTGTCCTGGAGCGCTGCTCCGTGCAGCCGGTGGATGGAGGGATCCTGCTTGTAAAACCTTCTGTTGTCATGGCTTCAATAAAAGAACCCAAACAAACTCATTCTCTACTTTGGTTCTCCATGTTCAGTCGTTCCTCAGCAGAGGACGGCGCTACTTGAACGCTTGTCAAGTAAGTGTTAAAGTACTAACTAGAGGGCGTGGCAGCGCTGGAGTCCTCCATTTAAACCAAAAAGCATCAGGAAGAAGAATACAAGGAATCTGAGGCTGGAGGAGAAAATGAGTAAAGAGTTGGAATTGGATACTTCTGTAGAAGTCATGTGTACAAACAAGGTTGTACATACATGCAGTATGTAGTCACGGTACCTGTCTGTACTTGTGTACATACATGCAGTATGTAGTCACGGTACCTGTCTGTACTTGTGTACATACATGCAGTATGTAGTCACGGTACCCGTCTGTACTTATGTACATACATGCAGTATGTAGTCACGGTACCCGTCTGTACTTATGTACATACATGCAGTATGTAGTCACGGTACCCGTCTGTACTTGTGTACATACATGCAGTATGTAGTCACGGTACCTGTCTGTACTTGTGTACATACATGCAGTATGTAGTCACGGTACCCGTCTGTACTTATGTACATACATGCAGTATGTAGTCACGGTACCCGTCTGTACTTATGTACATACATGCAGTATGTAGTCACGGTACCTGTCTGTACTTATGTACATACATGCAGTATGTAGTCACGGTACCTGTCTGTACTTGTGTACATACATGCAGTATGTAGTCACGGTACCCGTCTGTACTTATGTACATACATGCAGTATGTAGTCACGGTACCCGTCTGTACTTATGTACATACATGCAGTATGTAGTCACGGTACCTGTCTGTACTTATGTACATACATGCAGTATGTAGTCACGGTACCTGTCTGTACTTATGTACATACATGCAGTATGTAGTCACGGTACCTGTCTGTACTTATGTACATACATGCAGTATGTAGTCACGGTACCTGTTAGTAAAACGTGGAACGATGTCGCTTAAATGAATCTAAATATATTTTAATGTTCAAAGTTGCAGCATCTGCCTAGATGAGGCTTCATGAGGAGGAGCTGGAATGCTGCTGCTCCTCCTGCTGTTCGTCCTGCGGCTCCTCCTGTTCCTCCTGCTGCTCCTCCTCCTCCTGTTCCTCCTGCTGCTCCTCCTACTCCTCCTTCTGTTCGTCCTGCGGCTCCTCCTGTTCCTCCTGCTGCTCCTCCTCCTCCTGTTCCTCCTGCGGCTCCTCCTGTTCCTCCTGCTGCTCCTTCTGTTCCTCCTGCTCCTCCTCCTACTCCTGTTCCTCCTGCTCCTCCTGCGGCCCCTCCGTCTGTTCCTCCTGCTCCTCCTCCTGCTCCTCCTGCTCCTCTTCCTGCTCCTCCTCCTGTTCCGTGTCCTCCTGCTCCTGCTGCTCCTCCCCATATTGTTGCTCCTCCTCCAGTTTCTCCTGCTCCCCCTTCTGTTCCTCCTGCTCCTCCTTCTGTCCCTGCTCCTCCTCCTGTTCCTGCTGCTCCTCCTCCTGTTCCGTGTCCTCTTGCTGCTCCTCATCCTATTGTTGCTCCTCCTCCTGTTCCTCCTGTTCCTCCTGCTCCTCCTCCTGTTCCTCCTCCTACTCCAGTTCCTCCTGACCCCCCCCCCTGTTCCTCCTGCTCCTCCTCCCGTTCCTCCTGCGGCCCCTACGCCTGTTCCTCCTGCTCCTCCTCCTGTTCCTTCTGCTCCTCCTGCTGCTCCTCCTCCTGTTCCTCCTGCTCCTCCTCCTGTTCCGTGTCCTCCTGCTCCTGCTGCTCCTCCCCATATTGTTGCTCCTCCTCCAGTTTCTCCTGCTCCCCCTTCTGTTCCTCCTGCTCCTCCTCCTGTTCCTGCTGTTCCTCCTCCTGTTCCTCTTCCTGTTCCGTGTCCTCCTGCTGCTCCTCATCCTATTGTTGCTCCTCCTCCTGTTCCTCCTGTTCCTCCAGCTCCTCCTCCTGTTCCTGCTGCTCCTCCTCCTGTTCCTCCAGCTCCTCCTCCTGTTCCTCCAGCTCCTCCTCCTGTTCCTCCTGCTTCTCCTCCTGTCCCTGCTGCTCCTCCTCCTGTTCCTCCTGCTGCTCCTCCTCTAGTCGTGGTTCCTTTGCAGCAGTTGGACCTTGAAGACCTGACTCCTGCAGCCTCCTCTGAAAAGTTGAGGTTGAGATGTTACTGGAACTGACGCATTTCTTTGGCTGATCTGCAGCAACTCCTCCTCCTCCTCCTCCTTCCCGGTTCGTCTCCTCCTTCCTGGGTTGTCTCCTCCTCCTTGGGTCTTCTCCTCCGTTCCCAGGTAATCTCCTCCTCCTTCCCGGTTCGCCTCCTCCTCCTCCTTCCCGGTTCGTCTCCTTCTTCCTGGGTTGTCTCCTCCTCCTCGGGTCTCCTCCTTTTGTCATTTTATTTATTTAGTTTTTTTACCCTGTGCTGTCAGCATGCTGGACATACAACACAGAGTATTTGTTCCATTGCATCTAGGACAGAGTTAGTCTGCAAGTGGAGTTGAACTTGTCAACCTGCAATGACTCTTTATTCATTATTTATTCATCAACAACTGCTGCAACAACTCTGTCCTGTGGACGAGCTGCGGGACGAGCAGAGCACAGCATTTTATTACACACAACCAACCATCACCAATCCCCCTCTTTGGAGAACCATCTTGCCATGTTTTGGTCTCTAAACAACTAATCATCATTACTGCTCCAAGAGGGAGAATCACCACGGGGGAGACAAATAAACATAGAAACAAACAACATGTACGTGGAAAAACATAAACATAGAAACAAACAACAACATGTACATGGAAAAACATAAACATAGGAACAAACAACAACATGTACATGGAAAAACATAAACATAGAAACAAACAATAACCTGTACATGGAAAAACATAAACATAGAAACAAACAATAACCTGTACATGTAAAAACAAACACGGAAACAGACAATAACATGTACTTGGAAAACCGCTAACATAGAAAAAAACAATAACATGTGCTTGGAAATAGATAAACATAGACACAACATGTACATGGAAAACATAAACATGGAAACAAACAACATGTACATAGAAAAACATAAACATAGAAACAAACAATAACATGTTCATGGAAAAACATAAACATAGAAACAAACAACATGTAAATGGAAAAACATAAACATAGGACAAAAACAACAGGTACATGGAAAAACAAACATCGAACCAAACAACATGTACATTGAAAAACATAAACATAGAAGCAAACAACAACATGTACATGGAAAAACATAAACATATAAACAAACAACAACATGTACATGGAAAAACATAAACATAGAAACCAACAACAACATGTACATGGAAAAACATAAACATAGAAACAAACAACAACATGTACATGGAAAAACATAAACATAGAAACAAACAACAACATGTACATGGAAAAACAGAAAACATAGAAACAAACAACAACATGTACATGGAAAAACATAAACATAGAAACAAACAACAACATGTACATGGAAAAACATAAACATAGAAACAAACAAGAACATGTACATGGAAAAACATAAACATAGAAACAAACAACAACATGTACATGGAAAAACATAAACATAGAAACCAACAACAACATGTACATGGAAAAACATAAACATAGAAACAAACAACAACATGTACATGGAAAAACATAAACATAGCCACAAACAACAACATGTACATGGAAAAACAGAAAACATAGAAACAAACAACAACATGTACATGGAAAAACATAAACATAGAAACAAACAACAACATGTACATGGAAAAACATAAACATAGAAACAAACAACAACATGTACATGGAAAAACATAAACATAGAAACAAACAACAACATGTACATGGAAAAACATAAACATAGAAACAAACAATAACATGTACATGGAAAAACAAACATGGAAACAAACAATAACATGTACTTGGAAAAACAAATGTAGAACCAAACAACAACATGTACATGGAAAACCACTAACATAGAAACAAACAATAACATGTGCTTGGAAATAGATAAACATAGACACAACATGTACATGGAAAACATAAACATGGAAACAAACAACAACATTTACATGGAAAAACATAAACATAGAAACAAACAATAACATGTTCATGGAAAAACATAAACATAGAAACAAACAACATGTAAATGGAAAAACATAAACATAGACATAGAAACAACAGGTATATGGAAAAACAAACATCGAACCAAACAACATGTACATTGAAAAACATAAACATAGAAACAAACAACAATATGTACATGGAAAACATAAACATAGAAACAAACAACAACATGTACATGGAAAAACAAACATAGAACCAAACAACATGTACATTGAAAAACATAAACATAGAAACAAACAACAATATGTACATGGAAAACATAAACATAGAAACAAACAACCACATGTACATGGGAAAACAAACATAGAACCAAATGACAACATGTACATGGAAAAACATTAACATAGAAACAAACAACAACATGTGCATACAGAAACAGAAACAAACAACATGTACATGGAAAAAACATAAACATAGAACGAAACAACATGTACATGGAAAAACATAAACATAGAAACAAACAACAATATGTGCATGGAAAAACAAACATAGAACCAAATGACAACATGTACATGGAAAAACATTAACATAGAAACAAACAACAACATGTGCATACAGAAACAGAAACAAACAACATGTACATGGAAAAAACATAAACATAGAACGAAACAACATGTACATGGAAAAACAATCATAGAAACAAACAATAACATGTACATGGAAATACACAAACAGAAACAAACAACAACATGTACCTGTATTGTGTGCTTTCTAATGAAAAACGAGTGGTGTTATATCAACGGAAACCTGTCCTATGTGGACAGAAAAACTGAAATATCTGGTCAAGTTTGTAATGATAGTCAGTGATATGATGATAATTAGGAGGTTAGGAGATTAAATATGCATATATCAAAATTTTGAAGTGACTTTTATAGCACCGGCCACTTGTGGCCGAAACAGTATTCATTGGTTAAACATCGAAACACAATACAAGGGTTAACTATCACAACAGGTATATTAGATACCTTGGTAATGATATCTCCACCAATCTGTCAGATTTGTTTACCCTTATTATAGAACCCGAATCGCGATTGTGGCGCCACCCCTTGCGGCCGCCTACGCAAGCACCGCATGTCGATTACGCACATTCGAGTATTTTTCGAGCTTATAGAGCTTGTGCGTAATCACCGGTTGTCATGACATTTCACTGCATATATGTACGGCCGTATGTGTATGTATGTGACAAATAATCTCTTGAACTTGAACTTGAACTTGAACTTGAATATGTACATGGAAAACATAGACAGACACAAACAACATGTACACGGAAAAACATAAACATAGAAACAAAAAATACATGTAAATGGAAAAACATAAACATATAAACAACGACATGCACATGGAAAAACATAAACATAGAACCAAACAACAACATGCACATGGAAAAACATAAACATAGAACCAAACAACATGTACGTGGAAAAACATAAACATAGAACCAAACAACATGTACGTGGAAAACATTAACATAGAAACAAACAACATGTACATAGAAAATCATAAACATGGAAACACATAAACATAGAACCAAAGAACAATATGTACATGGAAGAACATAAACATAGAAACAAACAACGAAATGTACATGGAAAAACATAAACACAGAAACAAACAACATGTACATGGAGAAAAATTAATATAGAAACATCAGAGGACAACATGTATTGAAAAACAGAGTTAATTTTGTTTATTTAAACTGGAACTGCAACTGGTCACGTGGCCTCTCCCTGTCATAGTTATGGCAGAAAATGAGGGAGAAAAGGAGAGGGATGCGACCAGGAGGCTGCTGGGGTGTTCAAAGCAGGTGCTGGTGGTGTGTGTGGTCTCCTCCTCCTGCTTGTGGATCTCATAAGTGTTTTCTCTAAAGTTTTCTCCCTTTGTTCAAAACTTCCTAGAACTGATCACATTTCATCCCCAACAGACAACTTGTTTTCCTCGGTTCCAGTTTGGGAAACGCCCGACTCTGCAGCTTTTAACTGAGATGAATGAAAAGCAACACGTTGTAAAGGCAGTTTAATCTTTTTTTATTAATGAACACTCGACGTAAACAAAAACTTTATGAGTCATGACTCATATTTCTCTAAAACTGCAGAATCCGGCCACTGCATCTATTTTAACACTAAATATTTTATTACAAACCGACAAATTCTCAGGCATCCGGTGCCAAACCCTCCGCGTTTTACGAGCTTTCATGGCTCGACTTCTACAATCTCACGTGAAGAGGATTCTCTGCGTCGCCTTGAGTCCTGACACAGGAAAAGCTCCCAAATCCAAGCTGAAGGAGGGATTCACCTCCAGGACGGAGGGCGAGAGCGAACAGAGGAATGATTCCCAAGAATCAGGCACCAGAACAGATATTTCTGTTTGTTTGCGCTGTCGTTGTTCCCCAGATTGATACCAGGAGGAAGACACCGGTTCATCCCAGTCTCTCCAGTATTGAGACCGTGAAGGGCAGCATGCTAACAGTGTGAGCGCAATGCATAGCTGCAGAGGGTGTCAGCTAGCCTAGCTCCTGAGAAACACCTTCCAGCCTCTCCAACGCTGTTAAAGTGATAGATCTTGCGTCTTTATGACAGGTAAAATTAAAAACAAGATCTAACTTCCTTTAATGCAGCTGCATTCTGACATGTGGAGCTAGGCTAGCTGATCCCCTCTGCAGCCATGCTTTGAGCTAACACAGTTAGCATGGGGCCCGGCTCTGGCCACACAGGGAGTGTTGCTGGAGTTTCCCTTTACCACCGTCCGCACGTCTTTGCATCGTTGGCCGCAACCCGAAAATGGACGGAAAATGTTGAAAATGTTAATTTTTGGCACGTGACAGCGGCTTAGCGAGGCGGCGAGTCCCGCCCTCCTGCATCGAACAACATGGAGTCTCCACTCACAGCGGCTTTAACGACCCGGCCTCCGGGGCCTCGACTCGTTAAGCCCGGTTACCCGCTGCGCTCCTGGCTGCAGAACAGTGATCCGAGACTGTTAACACTTCATAGCGCTGCGGTGGAACCGGGCTCCAGCAGAACAGCACACAGCTGGACCAGACCAGCGGGACCAGCGGGACCAGGAGAAGCAGAGCTGAAAACCATGTTCCGGTTTCCTCAGAAGGTGGGTTTAATCCTGCAGGGAGATCTGTGTTCAACATGTGGTTTTGATCATTCAGAACCAAAAAAACATCTTCGTCCAAATGTGTTCAAACCGTCCGTGTGAATGAATCTCAACAAAAAAGCAAATGATGCAACAAACCCATGGATGCTGATCGTGAAATCCAGTATACAGGTTCTTGTTCCAGGAGGTTCCTGTCCCAGGACGTTCTTGTCCCAGGAGGCTCTTGTCCCAGGAGGTTCCTGTCCCAGGAGGTTCTTGTCCCGGGAGGTTCTTTTCCCAGGAGGTTCCTGTCCCAGGAGGTTCCTGCCCAAGGAGGTTCTTGTCCCAGGGG
>NC_137197.1:840014-842514 GCF_960531495.2 Zeus faber
AAAATAACATTTAATATAATATAATGTAGTATCATATAATAAAATAACATTTAATATAATATAATGTAGTATCAGATAATAAAATAACATTTAATATAATATAATGTAGTATCAGATAATAAAATAACATTTAATATAATATAATGTAGTATCATATAATAAAATAACATTAAATATAATATAATGTAGTATCAGATAATAAAATAACATTTAATATAATATAATGTAGTATCATATAATAAAATAACATTTAATATAATATAATGTAGTATCATATAATAAAATAACATTTAATATAATATAATGTAGTATCATATAATAAAATAACATTTAATATAATATAATGTAGTATCATATAATAAAATAACATTTAATATAATATAATGTAGTATCATATAATAAAATAACATTTAATATAATATAATGTAGTATCATATAATAAAATAACATTTAATATAATATAATGTAGTATCAGATAATAAAATAACATTTAATATAATATAATGTAGTATCAGATAATAAAATAACATTTAATATAATATAATGTAGTATCAGATAATAAAATAACATTTAATATAATATAATGTAGTATCAGATAATAAAATAACATTTAATATAATATAATGTAGTATCATATAATAAAATAACATTTAATATAATATAATGTAGTATCAGATAATAAAATAACATTTAATATAATATAATGTAGTATCATATAATAAAATAACATTTAATATAATATAATGTAGTATCATATAATAAAATAACATTTAATATAATATAATGTAGTATCAGATAATAAAATAACATTTAATATAATATAATGTAGTATCAGATAATAAAATAACATTTAATATAATATAATGTAGTATCATATAATAAAATAACATTTAATATAATATAATGTAGTATCAGATAATAAAATAACATTTAATATAATATAATGTAGTATCATATAATAAAATAACATTTAATATAATATAATGTAGTATCATATAATAAAATAACATTTAATATAATATAATGTAGTATCAGATAATAAAATAACATTTAATATAATATAATGTAGTATCAGATAATAAAATAACATTTAATATAATATAATGTAGTATCATATAATAAAATAACATTTAATATAATATAATGTAGTATCAGATAATAAAATAACATTTAATATAATATAATGTAGTATCATATAATAAAATAACATTTAATATAATATAATGTAGTATCATATAATAAAATAACATTTAATATAATATAATGTAGTATCAGATAATAAAATAACATTTAATATAATATAATGTAGTATCAGATAATAAAATAACATTTAATATAATATAATGTAGTATCAGATAATAAAATAACATTTAATATAATATAATGTAGTATCAGATAATAAAATAACATTTAATATAATATAATGTAGTATCAGATAATAAAATAACATTTAATATAATATAATGTAGTATCATATAATAAAATAACATTTAATATAATATAATGTAGTATCAGATAATAAAATAACATTTAATATAATATAATGTAGTATCATATAATAAAATAACATTTAATATAATATAATGTAGTATCAGATAATAAAATAACATTTAATATAATATAATGTAGTATCAGATAATAAAATAACATTTAATATAATATAATGTAGTATCATATAATAAAATAACATTTAATATAATATAATGTAGTATCAGATAATAAAATAACATTTAATATAATATAATGTAGTATCATATAATAAAATAACATTTAATATAATATAATGTAGTATCATATAATAAAATAACATTTAATATAATATAATGTAGTATCATATAATAAAATAACATTTAATATAATATAATGTAGTATCATATAATAAAATAACATTTAATATAATATAATGTAGTATCAGATAATAAAATAACATTTAATATAATATAATGTAGTATCATATAATAAAATAACATTTAATATAATATAATGTAGTATCAGATAATAAAATAACATTTAATATAATATAATGTAGTATCAGATAATAAAATAACATTTAATATAATATAATGTAGTATCAGATAATAAAATAACATTTAATATAATATAATGTAGTATCAGATAATAAAATAACATTTAATATAATATAATGTAGTATCATATAATAAAATAACATTAAATATAATATAATGTAGTATCAGATAATAAAATAACATTTAATATAATATAATGTAGTATCATATAATAAAATAACATTTAATATAATATAATGTAGTATCATATAATAAAATAACATTTAATATAATATAATGTAGTATCATATAATAAAATAACATTTAATATAATATAATGTAGTATCAGATAATAAAATAACATTTAATATAATATAATGTAGTATCAGATAATAAAATAACATTTAATATAATATAATGTAGTATCAGATAATAAAATAACATTTAATATAATATAATGTAGTATCAGATAATAAAATAACATTTAATATAAT
>NC_137197.1:850014-887514 GCF_960531495.2 Zeus faber
AAAACGGAATAAAAGGGAATAAAACACAATAAAGCAAAATACAACATAATAAAAAATAATAAAATATTACAAACATAATTAAACATAACTTCATAACATATCTTCTTTGGGCTGCTTAGTGGTGGCACAGTGGATCATCTGCCTCCAACACCTTGTGTTCTGTTCATCCTCCTCCCTGACACCACCCGCCTGCATGTCCTCCCTCAGCACCTCCATCAAGCTTCTCTTTGGCTTCCTCTTTTCCTCTTGCCTGGCAGCTCCACCCTCAGCCTCCTCCTCCCAATGTAACTCTCATGTCTCCTCCACACGTGTCCAAACCATCTCAATCTGGCCTCTCTCACTGTCCAACCTGAGCTGTCCCTGTAACGTCCTCATTTTTAATCCTGTCCATCCTTGTCCCTCCCAATGAAAACCTCCACATCCTCAACTCTGCCACCTCCACCTCATCCACCTGCCTTTTAGTCGGTGCCACCGCCTCTAAACCGTACAACATGGCTGCTCTCACTACCGCCCTCTACACCTCCCCCTTCACTCTGGCTGGAACCCTTCTGTCACACATCACTCCGGACACTCTTCTCCACCCGCTCTACCCTGCCTCTACTCTCTTCTCCACCCGCTCCACCCTGCCTGTACTTTCTTCTTCACCCGTTCCACCCTGCCTCTACTCTCTTCTCCACCCACTCCACCCTGCCTGTACTTTCTTCTTCACCCGTTCCACCCTGCCTGTACTCTCTTGGGGGCTGGAGGGGCGGGGTGCATCCTGGACAGGTCGCCAGGCTCCCACAGGGCCCACATACAGGGCCCACATACAGGGCCCACATACAGGGCCCACATAGGGGGCCCACATACAGGGCCCACATACAGGGCCCACATACAGGGCCCACATAGGGGGCCCACATACAGGGCCCACATACAGGGCCCACATACAGGGCCCACATACAGAGACAAACAACCATGCACGCTCACATTCACACCTACGGTCAATTTTTTAGAGTCACCCATTAACCTAACCTGCATGTCTTTGGAATGTGGGGAAAAAGTACATAATACAAAATAATAAAACATTAAAAACATAACAAAGGACAATAAAAACATTAAAAACATAGTAAATCATAATAAAGCAAAATAAAACATAATAACAACATTAAAAACATTGTAAAACATAATAAAGCTAAATTATATATAATACAAAATAATAAAACATTAAAAACATAATAAAGCATAATACAATTATAAAAACATAACAAACATAGTAAAAAAAAAACAAAATATAAAAAATACTAAAACATTTAAAGCGTAATAAAACAGAATAAAAACAGTAAAACATAATAAAGCAAATTAAAACAGAATAAAAAAAATAATAAAACATTAAAACATAATAAAGCTAAATAAAAGATAATTAAAAAATAATAAAACATTAAAAACACAATTAAGAAAAATAGGACATAAACAACAAGAAAACATTAAAAACATAATAAAAACATTAAAAACATAGGAAAAAAATATTAAGCAAAATAAAACAATTACAATTAATAAAACATAATAAAGCATAATGAAACATTAAAACATAATAAAGCATAATAAAACAGAATAAAAACATTAAAACATAACAAAGCAAAATAAAACATGATAAAACAATTACATCAAAATAAAGCATAATATAACATTAAGATCACAATAAAACATAATTTAACACAATCAAGTATTCAAATAATGATAACACATAATAAAAGATTAAACATTAAAAACATAATAAAACATAATGAAACGTCAAAAGCATAATAAAACATAAAAAACATTACAAACATAGTAAAACATAATAAAAATAATAAAATATTAAAAACATAATAATACATAATGAAACATTCAAAACATAATAAAACACAGTAAACCATTAAAAGCATAATTAAACAGAATAAAAGTTTAAAAACAGAATAAAACGGAATAAAATATGAAAAACATAAAAAAGTTTAAATGCTAAATAAAACATAATGAAACATTAAAAATATTATCAAATATGAAAAGCATAATAAAACAGAATGAAACGTTAAAAACAGAACAAAACAGAATAAAACGGAATCAAATATTTTTAACCAGATTAAAGATGAAAAGCACAATAAAACAATGACACTTTAAAAACACAAAACAGAGTATAATATTTAATAGATAATAAAATATTAAAAACATAATAAAACCAACAGAATAAAACCGGATTAAACATACTATAATATTAAAAACATAATAAAATATTAAAAACAACATAAAATATTAAAAACATAATAAAACATAATGAAACATTCAAAACAGATTAAAACAAACAGAATAAAACTGAATAAAACATACTATCATATTAAAAACATAATGAAACATAATAAAATATTAAGAACAGAATAAAACAAAATGAAACATTCAAAACAGAATAAAACATAGAGAATGAAAGCAGCTGTAAAGCTTCCCGTCCTGTGTGCAGGGTCTCAGAACAGCCTGATCAGCCGCCTGGTGGCGGGCCGCAGCCTGCAGGTCGGGGAGGCCTGGTCCCGGGATGCGCACCTTGCGGAGCGCAGCGCGCTGCGCTTCTCCTATCGCGCCGTGTGCGACGCCCACTACCACGGCGCCGCCTGCGCCGCCTTCTGCCGCCCGCGCAACGACACTTTCGGACACTTTGGCTGCGACGCGGCGGGGGAGCGGCACTGCCTGCCCGGCTGGACCGGACCCTACTGCACCCTGGGTAAGAACCCCACCCACACCGCCTTCCTGCCACACACCCTGCTGGGAAGAGGGGGAGAGGAGGAGAAGGAGAAAAGGGGGGAGGGAGGGAGGGAGGGAGAGAGAGAGAGAGAAGGGGGGGGGGGTTGAGACTGCTGTTCACTATAATGACTGTTCCCTTTGGAGCCCAGACTTCCTCCTTTGTACAGTTTACCTCCTTAGAGAGAGAGGGAGGGAGGGAGAGAGAGAGGGAGGGAGAGAGAGACAGGAAGACTGTTTAACTAGAGAGAGAGAGGGAGAGAGAGAGGGAGACTGTTTAACAAGAGAGAGAGAGAGAGACAGGAAGACTGTTTAACGAGAGAGAGAGAGACAGGAAGACTGTTTAACTAGAGAGAGAGAGGGAGAGAGAGAGGGAGACTGTTTAACAAGGGAGAGAGAGAGAGACAGGAAGACTGTTTAACGAGAGAGAGAGAGACAGGAAGACTGTTTAACTAGAGAGAGCGAGAGAGACAGGAAGACTGTTTGACTAGAGAGAGGGGGAGGGAGACTGTTTAACTAGAGAGAGAGAGACAGGAAGACTGTTAAACTACAGAGAGAGAGACAGGAAGACTATTTAACTAGAGAGAGAGAGCGACAGGAAGACTGTTTAACGAGAGAGAGGGAGAGAGAGAGAGAGACAAGAAGACTGTTTAACTACAGAGAGAGAGACAGGAAGACTATTTAACTAGAGAGAGAGAGAGCGACAGGAAGACTTTAACTAGAGAGAGGGAGAGAGAGAGAGAGAGAGACAGGAAGACTGTTTAACTACAGAGAGAGAGACAGGAAGACTATTTAACTAGAGAGAGAGAGCGACAGGAAGACTTTTTAACTAGAGAGAGGGAGAGAGAGAGAGAGAGAGAGAGACAGGAAGACTGTTTAACTAGAGACAGAGAGCAAGAGAGACAGGAAGACTGTTTAACTACAGAGAGAGAGACAGGAAGACTATTTAACTAGAGAGAGAGCGACAGGAAGACTGTTTAACTAGAGAGAGAGAGAGAGAGAGAGAGAGAGGAAGACTGTTTAACTAGAGAGAGAGAGACAGGAAGACTGTTTAACTAGAGAGAGAGAGAGAGAGAGAGAGGAAGACTGTTTAACTAGAGAGAGAGAGAGACAGGAAGACTGTTTAACTAGAGAGAGAGAGAGACAGGAAAACTGTTTAACTAGAGAGAGAGAGAGAGAGAGCGAGAGAGAGCCAGGAAGACTGTTTAACTGGAGAGAGGGAGACAGGAAGACTGTTTAACTAGAGAGAGAGAGAGACAGGAAGACTGTTTAACTAGAGAGAGAGAGAGACAGGAAGACTGTTTAACTAGAGAGAGAGAGACAGGAAGACTGTTTAACTAGAGAGAGAGAGCGAGAGAGAGCCAGGAAGACTGTTTAACTGGAGAGAGGGAGACAGGAAGACTGTTTAACTAGAGAGAGAGAGAGACAGGAAGACTGTTTAACTAGAGAGAGAGAGAGACAGGAAGACTGTTTAACTAGAGAGAGAGAGAGAGCGAGAGAGAGCCAGGAAGACTGTTTAACTGGAGAGAGAGAGAGACAGGAAGACTGTTTAACTAGAGAGAGAGAGAGACAGGAAGACTGTTTAACTAGAGAGAGAGAGAGCGAGAGAGAGACAGGAAGACTGTTTAACTAGAGAGAGAGAGAGACAGGAAGACTGTTTAACTAGAGAGAGAGAGAGCGAGAGAGAGACAGGAAGACTGTTTACCTAGACTTTTGACTTTTAAGGTTCCTTTATTTTCAAGTAAGACATGTCACAGCAGCAGCAACTTGATCACGAGGTAACCAAAAAAACACCAAAAACAGAGACAAACCACGGGAAACCACAGGTCAGTAAGAGCACAGACATCTCTCTTCAGAGACAACTAGGTACAGTCTGCAGGGATCTGTTGACTTCTTCACCAGGTTTGAGACAGCTGTTCACTATAAGGACGCCTTCCTTTGTAGCCCAGACTTCCTCCTTTGTACAATTCCTTAGAGAGAGAGAGAGAGAGAGCGAAAAGATCACAGCTACCACAGGAAAATCACAGGTTAATTATGAGGGAATCATTCTGGACGTGCACAGCACCTCCCCAACACCCCATCGCTCCTGAAAGAGTCCAATTAGCCAGTCAGTTTGTAAAACTCAAACTCCACCCTCACACTAAAGAGAGAGAGACAGAACAAGAGAGAAAACAAGAGAGGAAGAGAGAGAGAGACAGGAAGACTGTTTAACTAGTGAGAGAGAGAGACAGTGAGAGAGAGAGACAGGAAGACTGTTTAACTAGAGAGAGAGAGAGACAGCGAGAGAGAGAGACAGGAAGACTGTTTAACTAGTGAGAGAGAGAGAGAGAAAGGAAGACTGTTTAACTAGAGAGAGAGAGACAGGAAGACTGTTTAACTAGAGAGAGAGAGAGAGAGAGAGAGGAAGACTGTTTAACTAGAGAGAGAGAGAGACAGGAAGACTGTTTAACTAGAGAGAGAGAGAGACAGGAAGACTGTTTAACTAGAGAGAGAGAGAGAGAGAGCGAGAGAGAGCCAGGAAGACTGTTTAACTGGAGAGAGGGAGACAGGAAGACTGTTTAACTAGAGAGAGAGAGAGACAGGAAGACTGTTTAACGAGAGAGAGAGAGAGAGACAGGAAGACTGTTTAACTACAGAGAGAGAGACAGGAAGACTGTTTAACTAGAGACAGAGAGCAAGAGAGACAGGAAGAATGTTTAACTACAGAGAGAGAGACAGGAAGACTGTTTAACTGGAGAGAGACGCGGAGACTGTTTAATGAGAGAGAGAGAGACAGGAAGACTGTTTAACTACAGAGAGAGAGACAGGAAGACTGTTTAACTACAGAGAGAGAGACAGGAAGACTGTTTAACTAGAGACAGAGAGCAAGAGAGACAGGAAGAATGTTTAACTACAGAGAGAGAGACAGGAAGACTATTTAACTAGAGAGAGAGAGAGAGAGAGAGAGAGGAAGACTGTTTAACGAGAGAGAGAGAGACAGGAAGACTGCTCACTAGAGAGAGAGAGACAAGAAAATTGTTTAACTAGAGAGAGAGACAGGAAAAGTGTTTAACTAGAGAGAGAGAGACAGGAAGACTGTTTAACTTGTGAGAGAGAGACAGGAAGACTGTTTAACTAGTGAGAGAGAGACAGGAAGACTGTTGAACTCGTGAGAGAGAGACAGGAAGACTGTTTAACGAGAGAGAGAGACAGGAAGATTGTTTAACGAGAGAGAGAGACAGGGAGACTGTTTAACGAGAGAGAGAGAGACAGGAAGATTGTTTAACTAGAGAGAGGGAGACAGGAAGACTGTTTAACTAGAAAGAGAGAGACAGGAAGACTGTTTAACTAGAGAGAGCGAGAGAGAGACAGGAAGATTGTTTAACTAGAGAGAGAGAGACAGAAAGACTGTCTAACAAGAGAGAGAGACAGGAAGACTGTATAACTGGAGACAGAGAGAGAGACAGGCAGACTGTTTAACTTGAGAGAGAGACAGGAAGACTGTTTAACTAGAGAGAGAGAGGCAAGAAAATTGTTTAACTAGAGAGAGAGACAGGAAAAGTGTTTAACTAGAGAGAGAGAGACAGGAAGACTGTTTAACTTGTGAGAGAGAGACAGGAAGACTGTTTAACTAGAGAGAGAGAGACAGGAAGACTGTTTTACTTGTGAGAGAGAGACAGGAAGACTGTTTCACTAGTGAGAGAGAGACAGGAAGACTGTTTAACTCGTGAGAGAGAGACAGGAAGACTGTTTAACTAGAGAGAGAGACAGGAAGATTGTTTAACGAGAGTGAGAGACAGGGAGACTATTTAACTAGAAAGAGAGACAGAAAGACTATTTAACTAGAGAGAGAGAGAGACAGGAAGACTGTTTAACGAGAGAGAGAGACAGAAAGACTATTTAACTAGAGAGAGAGAGAGACAGGAAGACTGTTTAACGAGAGAGAGAGAGACAGGAAGACAGTTTAACTAGAGAGAGAGAGAGAGACAGGATGACTGTTTAACTAGAGAGAGAGAGACAGAAAGACTGTTTAACTAGAGAGAGAGACAGGAAGACTGTTTAACTAGAGAGAGAGAGACAGGAACACTGTTCACTAGAGAGAGAGACAGGAAGACTGTTTAACTAGAGAGAGAGAGAGAGCGACAGGAAGACTGTTTAACTAGAGAAAGAGAGACAGGGAGACTGTTTAACTACAGAGAGAGAGAGACAGGAAGACTGTTTAACGAGAGAGAGAGAGAGAGAGACAGGGAGACTGTTTAACTAGAGAGAGAGAGAGAGACAGGAAGACTGTTAATGAGAGAGAGAGAGACAGGAAGACTGTTCAACTAGAGAGAGAGAGAGCAAGAGAGAGAGAGAGACAGGGAGACTGTTTAACTAGAGAGAGAGAGAGAGACAGGAAGACTGTTAATGAGAGAGAGAGAGACAGGAAGACTGTTCAACTAGAGAGAGAGACAGAGACAGAAAGACTGTTTAACTTGAGAGAGAGACAGGAAGACTGTTTAACTAGAGAGAGAGAGAGAGCGACAGGAAGACTGTTTAACTAGAGAAAGAGAGACAGGGAGACTGTTTAACTACAGAGAGAGAGAGACAGGAAGACTGTTTAACGAGAGAGAGAGAGAGAGAGACAGGGAGACTGTTTAACTAGAGAGAGAGAGAGAGACAGGAAGACTGTTAATGAGAGAGAGAGAGACAGGAAGACTGTTCAACTAGAGAGAGAGAGAGCAAGAGAGAGAGAGAGACAGGGAGACTGTTTAACTAGAGAGAGAGAGAGAGACAGGAAGACTGTTAATGAGAGAGAGAGAGACAGGAAGACTGTATAACTGGAGACAGAGAGAGAGACAGGCAGACTGTTTAACTTGAGAGAGAGACAGGAAGACTGTTTAACTAGAGAGAGAGAGGCAAGAAAATTGTTTAACTAGAGAGAGAGACAGGAAAAGTGTTTAACTAGAGAGAGAGAGACAGGAAGACTGTTTAACTTGTGAGAGAGAGACAGGAAGACTGTTTAACTAGAGAGAGAGAGACAGGAAGACTGTTTTACTTGTGAGAGAGAGACAGGAAGACTGTTTCACTAGTGAGAGAGAGACAGGAAGACTGTTTAACTCGTGAGAGAGAGACAGGAAGACTGTTTAACTAGAGAGAGAGACAGGAAGATTGTTTAACGAGAGTGAGAGACAGGGAGACTATTTAACTAGAAAGAGAGACAGAAAGACTATTTAACTAGAGAGAGAGAGAGACAGGAAGACTGTTTAACGAGAGAGAGAGACAGAAAGACTATTTAACTAGAGAGAGAGAGAGACAGGAAGACTGTTTAACGAGAGAGAGAGAGACAGGAAGACAGTTTAACTAGAGAGAGAGAGAGAGACAGGATGACTGTTTAACTAGAGAGAGAGAGACAGAAAGACTGTTTAACTAGAGAGAGAGACAGGAAGACTGTTTAACTAGAGAGAGAGAGACAGGAACACTGTTCACTAGAGAGAGAGACAGGAAGACTGTTTAACTAGAGAGAGAGAGAGAGCGACAGGAAGACTGTTTAACTAGAGAAAGAGAGACAGGGAGACTGTTTAACTACAGAGAGAGAGAGACAGGAAGACTGTTTAACGAGAGAGAGAGAGAGAGAGACAGGGAGACTGTTTAACTAGAGAGAGAGAGAGAGACAGGAAGACTGTTAATGAGAGAGAGAGAGACAGGAAGACTGTTCAACTAGAGAGAGAGAGAGCAAGAGAGAGAGAGAGACAGGGAGACTGTTTAACTAGAGAGAGAGAGAGAGACAGGAAGACTGTTAATGAGAGAGAGAGAGACAGGAAGACTGTTCAACTAGAGAGAGAGACAGAGACAGAAAGACTGTTCACTCGGGAGAGAGAGACAGGAAGACTGTTTAACTAGAGAGAGACAGGAAGACTGTTTAACTAGAGAGAGAGACACGAAGAGTGTTTAACTAGAGGGAGAGACAGAGACAGGAAGACTGTTCACTCGAGAGAGAGAGAGAGACAGGAAGACTGTTTAATGAGAGATAGAGAGAGAGAGAGAGAGAGAGACAGTAAGACTGTTTAACTAGAGAGAGAGAGAGACAGGAAGACTATTTAACTAGGGAGGGAGACAGGGAGACTGTTTATCTAGAGAGAGAGAGAGAGAGAGACAGGAAGACTGTTTAACTAGAGAGAGAGAGCGACAGGAAGACTGTTTAACTGGAGACAGAGAGAGAGACAGTAAGACTGTTTAACTAGAGGGAGAGACAGGAAGACTGTTTAACTAGAGAGAGAGAGAGAGAGAGAGAGAGACAGGAAGACTGTTTAAGTAGGGAGAGAGACAGGAAGACTGTTTAACTAGAGGGAGAGACAGGAAGACTGTTTAACTAGAGAGAGAGAGAGAGAGACAGGAAGACTGTTTAACTAGGGAGAGAGAGAGAGACAGTAAGACTGTTTAACTAGAGAGAGAGAGAGAGACAGTAAGACTGTTTAACTTGAGAGAGAGAGAGAGAGACAGTAAGACTGTTTAACTAGAGAGAGAGAGAGAGACAGTAAGACTGTTTAACTAGAGAGAGAGAGAGAGACAGGAAGACTGTTTAACTAGAGAGAGAGAGAGAGAGAGAGACAGGGACACTGTTTATCTAGAGAGAGAGAGAGAGAGACAGGAAGACTGTTTAACTAGAGAGAGAGACAGGAAGACTGTTTAACTAGAGAGGGAGAGAGAGAGCGACAGGAAGACTGTTTAACTACAGAGAGAGAGAGACAGGAAGACTGTTAAACTAGATAGAGAGACAGGAAGACTGTTTAACTAGAGAGAGAGACAGGAAGACTGTTTAACTAGAGAGGGAGAGAGACAGGAAGACTGTTAAACTAGAGAGAGAGAGCGACAGGAAGACTGTTTAACTACAGAGAGAGAGACAGGAAGACTGTTTAACTACAGAGAGAGAGCGACAGGAAGACTGTTTAACTACAGAGAGAGAGACTGGAAGACTGTTTAACTAGAGGGAGAGACAGGAAGACTGTTTAACTCGAGAGAGAAATAGAGAGAGAGAGACAGGAAGACTGTTTAACTCGAGAGAGACAGGAAGACTGTTTAACTACAGAGAGAGCGACAGGACGACTGTTTAACTACAGAGAGAGCGACAGGACGACTGTTTAACTACAGAGAGAGAGCGACAGGAAGACTGTTTAACTACAGAGAGAGAGACAGGAAGACTGTTTAACTACAGAGAGAGAGACAGGAAGACTGTTTAACTACAGAGAGAGAGCGACAGGAAGACTGTTTAACTACAGAGAGAGCGACAGGAAGACTGTTTAACTACAGAGAGAGCGACAGGAAGACTGTTTAACTACAGAGAGAGAGCGACAGGAAGACTGTTTAACTACAGAGAGAGAGACAGGAAGACTGTTTAACTAGAGAGAGAGAGAGACAGGGAGACTGTTTAACTTGAGAGAGAGAGACAGGAACATGGTTTAACTAGAGAGAGAGACAGGTAGTGAGAGATAGACAGGTGTGTTCCTGTAGTTTTTCTTTACTTAAATCCTTCCCTCCCATTACCAAAGTATATGACAAATATAATATTACACAATACAAATATAATATTACACAATACAAATATAATATTACACAATACAAATATAATAGTACACATTACAAATATAATATTACACAATACAAATATAATATTACACATTACAAATATAATATTACACAATACAAATATAATATTACACATTACAAATATAATATTACACATTACAAATATAATATTGCGCATTACAAATATAATATTACACATTGGGTATCAGAAGTGAAGATAACAAACTATAATGCATTTTCATACAATAATCCTTCTAATAATACTACCAATACAACTACGCAACTAATAACTATAGTAATACTACTACTAAAATCTATAATTATACTACTAATCATAACTCCAATAATACTTCTAATAATACTAGGAATAAAGAGTATAATAATACTTATAAGTATAATTAGACTGCTAATTATACTCGTAATAAAGAGTATCTTAATACTAATAAGTTTAATAACGCTGCAAATGATACTAGTTATAAAGAGTAAAATAATACTAATAAGTATAATAATACAGCTAATAATACTAGTAATAAAGAGTATAATAATACTTATAAGTATAATAAGACTGCTAATGATACTAATAATAAAGAGTATAACAATACTAATAAGTATAATAATACAGCTAATAATACTAGTAATAAACAGTATAATAATACTAGTAAGTATAGTAATACTGCTATTGATACTAGTAATAAAGAGTGTAATAATACAAATTAAGTAATAACACTGCTAATTATACTCGTAATAAAGAGTATCTTAATACTAATAAGTTTAATAACGCTGCAAATGATACTAGTTATAAAGAGTAAAATAATATTAATAAGTATAATAATGCTGCTATTGATACTAGTAATAAAGAGTATAATAATACTAGTAAGTATAGTAATACTGCTATTGATACTAGTAATAAAGAGTGTAATAATACAAATTAAGTAATAACACTGCTAATTATACTCGTAATAAAGAGTATCTTAATACTAATAAGTTTAATAACGCTGCAAATGATACTAGTAATAAAGAGTAAAATAATACTAATAAGTATTATAATACAGCTAATAATACTAGTAATAAAGAGTATAATAATACTTATAAGTATAATAAGACTGCTAATGATACTAATAATAAAGAGTATAATAATACTAATAATTATAACAATACAGCTAATAATGCTTGTAATAAAGAGTATAATAATACTAAGAAGTATAATAACATTGCTAATGATACAAGTAATAAAGAGTATAATAATATTAATAAGTATAATAATACTGCTATTGATACTAGTAATAAAGAGTATAATAATACTAGTAAGTATAGTAATACTGCTATTGATACTAGTAATAGAGTGTAATAATACAAATTAAGTAATAACACTGCTAATTATACTCGTAATAAAGAGTATCTTAATACTTATAAGTTTAATAACGCTGCAAATGATACTAGTTATAAAGAGTAAAATAATACTAATAAGTATAATAATACAGCTAAAAATACTAGGAATAAAGAGTATAATAATACTTATAAGTATAATAAGACTGCTAATGATACTAATAATAAAGAGTATAATAATACTAATAATTATAACAATACAGGTAATAATGCTTATAATAAAGAGTATAATAATACTAAGAAGTATAATAACATTGCTAATGATACTAGTAATAAAGAGTATAATAATATTAATAAGTATAATAATACTGCTATTGATACTAGTAATAAAGAGTATAATAATACTAGTAAGTATAGTAATACTGCTATTGATACTAGTAATAAAGAGTGTAATAATACAAATTAAGTAATAACACTGCTAATTATACTCGTAATAAAGAGTATCTTAATACTAATAAGTTACATAACGCTGCAAATGATACTAGTTATAAAGAGTAAAATAATACTAATAAGTATAATAATACAGCTAATAATACCAGTCATAAAGAGTATAATAATACTAATAAGTATAATAATACTGCTCATGATCTAATAATAAAGAGTATAATAATACTACTTATGACACTGGTAATGAAGAGAATAATAATACTAATAAGTAAAATAAGACTGCTAATGATACTAGGAATAAATAGTATAATAATTCCAATAAGTATAATAATACAGCTAATAATACTAGTATTATAGAGTATAATAATACTAATATGTATAATAAGCCTGCTAATGATACTAGTAATAAAGAGTATAATAATACGAATACGTATAATAATACAGCTAATAATACTAGTCATAAAGAGTATAATAATACTAATATGTATAATAAGACTGCTAATGATACTAGTAATAAAGAGTATAATAATACTCATAAGTATAATAATACTATTTGTGATACAAGTAATAAAGAGTATAATAATACTAATAATTATAATAATACAGCTAATAATACTAGTAATAAAGAGTATAATATTAGTAAGAAGTATAATAATACTGCTAAAAATAAGAGTAATAAAGAGTATAATAATACAAATTAATAAATAATACTGCTAATTATACTAGTAATAAAGAGTATCATAACAATAATAAGTATAATAACGCTGCGAATGATACTAGTAATAAAGAGTAAAATAATACTAATAAGTATAATAATACAGCTAATAATACTAGTAATAAAGAGTATAATAATACTAATATGTATAATAAGACTGCTAATGATACTAGTAATAAAGAGTATAATAATACTAATAAGTATAATAATACAGCTAATAATACTAGTTATAAAGCATATAATTATACTGCTCATGATCTAATAATAAAGAGTATAATAATTCTAATCAGAATAATAAGACTGCTAATGATACTTGTAATAAATAGTATAATAATACTAATAAGTATAGTAATACAGCTAATAATACTAGTAATAAAGAGTATAATAATACTAATAAGTATAGTAATACAGCTAATAATACTAGTAATAAATAGTTTAATAATACTAATATGTATAATAAGACTGCTAATGATACTAGTAATAAAGACTATAATAATACTAATAAGTATAATAATACTGCTAATAATACTAGTAATAAAGAGTATAATAATATTGATATGTATAATAAGACTGCTAATGATACTAGTAATAAATAGTATAATAATACTAATAATTACAATAATACTGCTATTGATACTAGTAATTAAGAGTGTAATAATACAAATTAAGAAATAATGCTGATAATTATACTAGTAATAAAGAGTATCACAATACTAATAAGTATAATAACGCTGCTAATGATATGAGTAATAAAGAGTATAATAATATTAATAAGTATAATAATACTGCTATTGATACTAGTAATTAAGAGTTTAATAATACCAGTAAGTATAATAATACTAGTAAGTATAATAATACTACTAATGATACTAGTAATGAAGAGGATAATAATATTAATAATTATAATAATACTGCGATGGATACTGGTAATAAAGAGCGTAATTATACAAACTAAGTAATAATACTGATCATGATACTAGTAATAAACAGTATCATCATACTAATAAGTATAATAATACTGCAAATGATACTAGTAATAAAGAGTATATCAATATTAATAAGTATTATAATACTACTCATGATACTAGAAATAAAGAGTAAAATAATACTAATATGTATAATAAGACTGCTCATGATACTAGTAATAATGAGTTTAATAATACAAATAACAATAATAATACAGCTAATAATACTAATAACAAAGGGTATAATAATACTACTATGTATAATTATAATACTTATGATACTAGTAATAAAGAGTATAATTATACTAATAAGTATAATAAGACTGCTAATGATACTAGTAATAAAGAGTATAATAATACTATTAAGTTGAATAATACAGCAATAATACTAGTAATAAAGAGTATAATAATACTAATATGTATAATAAGGCTGCTAATGATACTAGTAATAAAGAGTATAATAATACGAATAAGTATAATAATGCAGCTAATAATACAAGTAATTAAGAGTATAATAATACTAACAAGTATAATAATAATGCTATTGATACAAGTAATAGAGAGTGTAACAATACAAATTAAGTAATAATACTACTCATGATACTAGAAATAAAGAGTATAATAATACTAATAAGTATAATAAGGCTGCTCATGATACTAGTAATAAAGAGTATAATAATACTAATAACTATATTAATACAGCTAATAATTCTAGTCATAAAGAGTATAATAATACAAATAAGTATAATAATACTGCTAATGATACTAGTAATAAAGACTATAATAACACTAAAAAGTATAATAATACTGCTAATGATATTAGCAATAAAGAGTATGATAATACTACCAATGTCATAAAGTATAATAATACTAATAAGTATAATAATATTGCTAATGATACTAGTAATAAAGAGTATAATAATATAAATAAGTATAATAATCCTGCTATTGATACTAGTAATAAAGAGTATAATAATACAAATTAAGTAAAAGTCCTGATAATGATACTCGTAACAATGTCTATCATTATCCTAATGAATATAATAATGCTGCTAATGATACTAGTATTAAAGAGTATGATAATACTAATATGTATAATAATACTGCTAATGATACTAGTAATAAAGAGTATAATAGTATTAATAAGTTTAATAATACTGCTATTGATACTAGTAATAAAGAGTAGAATAATACTAATAAGTATAATAATACAGCTAATAATACAAGTAATTAAGAGTATAATAATTCTAATAAGTATAATAATACTGCTAATGATACTAGTAATAAAGAGTATGATAATACTATTATGTATAATAATACTGCTAATGACACTAGTAATAAAGAGTATAATAGTATTAATAAGTATAATAATACTGCTATTGATACTAGTAATAAAGAGTAGAATAATACTCATAAGTATAATAATACAGCTAATAATACTAGTAATTAAGAGTATAATAATTCTAATAAGTATAATAATACTGCTAATGATACTAGTAATAAAGAGTATAATCATACTAATAAGTATAATAATACTGGTAATGATACTCGTAATAAAGAGTATAATAATACTAATAAGTATAATAATACTGCTAATGATACTCGTAATAAAGAGTCTAATAACATAAATAAGTATAATAATACTGCTATTGATACAAGTAATAAAGATTGTAATAATACAAATTAAGTAATAATACTACCCAGGATAGTCGAATTTTTTTTGATAATAATACTAAGTATAATAAGACTGCTCATGATACTAGTAATAAAGAGTATAATAATACTAATAACTATTTTAATACAGATAATAATACTAGTAATAAAGAGTATAATAATATTGCTAATGATACTAGTAATAAAGAGTATCATAATACTAATAAGTATAAAAACGCTGCTCATGATACTTATAATAAAGAGTATGATTATACTAAAAAGTATAATAATACTGCAAATTATACTAGTAATAAAAAGTACAACAATACTAATAACTATAATAATACAGCTAAAAATACTAATAATAAAGAGTATAATAATACTACTATGTATAATAAGACTGCTAATGATACTAGTAATAAAGAGTATAATAATACTAATAAGTATAATAATAATACTCATGATACTAGTAATAAAGAGTACAATTATACTAATAAGTATAATCAGACTGCTAATGATACTAGTAATAAAGAGTATAATAATACAGCTATTAATACTAGTAACAACGAGTATAATACTACTAATATGTATAATAAGACTGCTAATGATACTGGGAATAAATAGTATAATAATTCCAATAAGTATAATAATACAGCTAATAATACTAGTATTATAGAGTATAATAATACTAATATGTATAATAAGCCTGCTAATGATACTAGTAATAAAGAGTATAATAATACGAATACGTATAATAATACAGCTAATAATACTAGTAATAAAGAGTATAATAATACTAATATGTATAATAAGACTGCTAATGATACTAGTAATAAAGAGTATAATAATACTCATAAGTATAATTATACTATTTGTGATACAAGTAATAAAGAGTATAATAATACTAATAATTATAATAATACAGCTAATAATACTAGTAATAAAGAGTATAATATTAGTAAGAAGTATAATAATACTGCTAAAAATACTAGTAATAAAGAGTATAATAATACAAATTAATAAATAATACTGCTAATTATACTAGTAATAAAGAGTATCATAACAATAATAAGTATAATAACGCTGCGAATGATACTAGTAATAAAGAGTAAAATAATACTAATAAGTATAATAATACAGCTAATAATACTAGTAATAAAGAGTATAATAATACTAATATGTATAATAAGACTGCTAATGATACTAGTAATAAAGAGTATAATAATACTAATAAGTATAATAATACAGCTAATAATACTAGTTATAAAGCATATAATTATACTGCTCATGATCTAATAATAAAGAGTATAATAATTCTAATCAGAATAATAAGACTGCTAATGATACTTGTAATAAATAGTATAATAATACTAATAAGTATAGTAATAAAGAGTATCATATTACTAATAAGTATAATAATACAGCTTATAATACAAGTAATTAAGAGTATAATCATACTAATAAGTATAATAATACTGCTAATGATACTAGTAATAAAGGGTATAATAATACTAATAAGAATAATAATATTGCTAATGATACTAGTAATGAAGAGTATAATAATTCAAATTAAGTAATAATACTGATAATGATACTAGTAATAAAGACTATCATAATCCTAATAAGTATAATAATGCTGCTAATGATACTAGTAATAAAGACTATAATAATACTAATAAGTATAATAATACTGCTAATGATACTAGTAATAAAGAGTATAATAGTATTAATAAGTATAATAATACTGCTATTGATACTAGTAATAAAGAGTTTAAAAATACTAATGCGTATAATAATACTGCTCATGATACTAGTAATAAAGAGTATAATAATACTAATGCATATAATAATACTGCTAATGATACTAGTAATAAAGAGTATAATAATACTAATATGTATAATAAGACTGCTAACGATACTAGTAATAAAGAGTATAATAATACTGCTAATGATACTAGAAATAAAGAGTAAAATATGTATAATAAGACTATAATAATAAAGCTAATAATACTAATAATAAAGAGTATAATAATACTAATATGTATAATAAGACTGCTAACGATACTAGTAATAAAGAGTATAATAATACTGCTAATGATACTAGAAATAAAGAGTAAAATATGTATAATAAGACTATAATAATAAAGCTAATAATACTAATAATAAAGAGTATAATAATACTACTATGTATAATCAGACTGCTAATGATACTTGTAATAAAGAGTATAATAATACTAATAAGTATAATAATACAGGTAATAATACAAGTAATTAAGAGTATAATAATACTAATAAGCAAATAATACTGCTAATGATACTAGTAATAAAGAGTATAATAATACTAGTAAGTATTATTATACTGCTAATGATACTTGTAATAAAGGGTATAATAATACTAATTAGTATAATAATACTGCTAATGATAGTAGTAATAAGGAGTATAATAATACTAAAAACTATGTTAATACAGCTAATAATACTAGTAATAAAGAATATAATAATACTAATAAGTATAATCAGACTGCTAATGATACTAGTAATAAAGAGTATAATAATACTCATAACTATATTAATACTGCTAATGATACTCGTAATAAAGAGTATAATAATACTAATAAGTTTAATAATACTGCTAATGATCAGCTTTAATACCAATAAGTATAATAATACAGCTAATAATACAAGTAATTAAGAGTATAAAAATACTAATAAGTATAATACTGCTAATGATACTAGTAATAAAGAATATAATAATACTAATAAGTATAATAATACTGCTACTGATAGTAGTAATAAGGAGTATAATAATACTAAAAACTAGGTTTATACAGCTAATAATACTAGTCATAAAGAATATAATAATACCAATAAGTACAATAATACTGCTTATGATACTAGTGATAAATAGTATAATAATACTAAAAACTATATGAATACAGCTAATAATACTAGTCATAAAGAATATAATAATACTAATGAGTATAATAATACTGCTAATGATACTAGCAATAAAGAGTATAATAATACTACCAATGATACTAGTAATAGAGTATAATAATACTAATAAGTTCAATAATACTGCTAATGATACTCGAAATAAAGAGTATAATAATACTACCAATGATACTGGTAATCGAGTATAATAATACTAATAAGTACAATAATACTGCGAATGATACTAGTAATAAAGAGTACAATAATACTAAAAACTATATGAATACAGCTAATAATACTAGTAAAACAGAGTATAATAATACTAATAAGTATAATAATACTACTAATGACACAAGTAATAAAGAGTATAGTAATACTAATAAGTATAATAATGCTACTAATGACACTAGTAATAAAGAGTATAATAATACTCATCAGTATAATACTACTACTAATGACACTAGTAATAAAGAGTATAATAATACTAATAAGTATAATAATACTACTAATGACACTCGTAATAAAGAGTATAATAATACTATCAAGTATAATAATACTACTAATGACACTAGTAATAAAGAGTATAATAATACTAATAAGTATAACAATACCACTCATGCTACTGGTAATAAGCCTCTCTGTCTCGCAGCCGTCTGCTCCCCTGGCTGCAGCGAGCAGCGGGGATTCTGCGACGCCCCTGGGGAGTGCCAGTGCCGGCTGGGCTGGCAGGGCCCGCGCTGCGACCGCTGCGTGCAGCATCCCGGCTGCCTGCACGGGACGTGCTCGCAGCCCTGGCAGTGCGAGTGCAAGGAGGGCTGGGGGGGGCTGTTCTGCAACCAGGGTGAGTGCCACGCCCTCATCTGGGGGGGGGGCGGGTGTGTCGCTTCTGGATTGCTCCGCTCTAACTATATAATGTGGTTTATAATTACATAATATACCTTTGGCCTTTGAACCTCAGAGTAGTCGCTGTAGTCATAGTAATGTCCGGTGTTACCGGGGACAACACAGGAAGATCCAATCACCAGAACGCCACAGTTGAATGACTGACTCTGGTTTGGACGGCCGCCATGTTTCTGCCAGCTGTTTAACATCTACATGTAAACATCTATAAGCTGACAAACACGAGTCGTACTGTTCCTGCCTGTTTGTCGACCGGGACTCTGACCAACGAGGGTTGTGTTTCAGTCAATCTACACCGTGAAAGTCATTGTGTTATCGGATCGGGGTTTCACCAACTAGTCAACTTGTTGACTAATCAACTATTCGACTGCTATTATGAAAAACTTGGCAACTAGTAAAGATCAGTTGTCGTAAAACCCCTGTTGAATAACCTAGAACAAAGATCAAGATTCTCATTTTAGTGAACGTGGCATCACAGTCAATCTTTAAACCAATTAATCCATCAGTAAAGTTGAATGTGGCCAAATTCTCGTCAAATCGATTCCTTCGATTTATCAATTCACCCCTCGACATAAACAACATTACAATGTCGTAACCAGAAGTGCTGTTGTCATGGCAACACTGTTTTCCAGACCTGAACTACTGCACCAACCACAAGCCGTGCCAGAACGAGGCCACGTGCACCAACACGGGGCAGGGCAGCTACACCTGCTCCTGCCGGCCCGGCTTCTCCGGGAACAACTGCCAGACCGAGACCAACGAGTGCGACAGCTCCCCCTGCAGGAACGGAGGCAGCTGCAACGTGAGTCACAGCCCAGAAGCAGCTGGAAACTGGGTTCGGAAGAACAGTTTGGTGAAATTCTGTTTCTGAATTGCAACCAATAACGAACGTTGTGCAAATGATTTTACTGCGCGGCTTCTTTTCTGAACTAAGATCCGATAACAATCCTTCTCCCTGGAAAAGCCTTGGTTTCACTTTGGACAAACCGCTGCCGGTGGTTCTTCTTTAGTCCTTTTTAATCGACTTTTCATTCCAATGTGTGCGTCACTGCCGCTTTAGTTTCTGTTTGAGCAACTTCCTCTAAAATATGGATTGTGTCACATCCCAAAATTTCATATTTCAATGACAATCTGATTCAGCTCCAAAACGAAACAAAGAAAAAATCAGAGCGGTGTAAAGGCAGAGTAGCGGCTACTACACAAAGTTCTCTGGAATGCAGGAAGCTCCGTAAATAGACAATGGTGGAAAGACCCACAATGCATTTCACCTTCTAACAATATTCTCTGACGTTCTCCTGTTCTTCGTAGCCATCGATCGGCATCACGTTTCGGGATTATTTTCATTTCTTGATGCGGTAAAATGAAGGTGTCCCTCCATGATGTCACGTTGAGGTAACAGGAGGTGCAGAAGCTCTGGAGCCTCACGGACGCTCTTCACCTCCTCTCTCTCGCCCTCTCCTCCTTCCAGGACTTGGAGAACGACTACTCCTGCTCGTGTCCTCAGGGTTTCTACGGGAAGAACTGCGAGGTGAGCGCCATGACGTGCGCCGATGGTCCGTGTTTCAACGGAGGAACCTGCACGGAGAACACGTCCGGTGGCTACAGCTGTCGCTGCCCATCCGGCTACACCGGCTCCAACTGCGAGAAGAAGCTGGACCGCTGCAGCAGCTCGCCCTGCGCCAACGGTACGGCCACTTCCTGTTTCAGCTGTGGCAGAACCCCGCCCGACTCTGTAGATCCAACACAACAACCTTGAATCTAGATCGCTTTGTCTGTAGTTCATCTGTGGCTTATCTGTAGTTTTTCTGTAAGCCCTTTATAGTTTGTCTGTAGCTTATCTGTAGTTTGTAGTTTGTCTGTAGTTCTTCTGGAGTTCATCTGTGGCTTATCTGTAGTTTGTAGTTCTTCTGTAGTTCATCTGTGGCTTATCTGTAGTTTGTCTGTAGTCCCTTTATAGTTTGTCTGTAGCTTATCTGTAGTTTGTAGTTTGTCTGTAGTTCATCTGTGGCTTATCTGTAGTTTGTAGTTTGTTTGTAGTTTTTCTGTAGTTCATCTGTGGCTCATCTGTAGTTTGTCTGTAGTTCCTTTATAGTTCATCTGTGGCTTATCTGTAGTTTGTCTGTAGTCCATTTATAGTTTGTCTGTGGCTTATCTGTAGTTTGTCGTTTGTCTGTAGTTCTGTAGTTCATCTGTGGCTTATCTGTAGTTTGTAGTTTGTCTGTAGTTCTTCTGTAGTTCATCTGTGGCTTCTCTGTAGTTTGTCTAGTTCTTCTGTAGTTCATCTGTGGCTTATCTGTAGTTTGTCTGAAGTCCCTTTATAGTTTGTCTGTAGCTTATCTGTAGTTTGTAGTTTGTCTGTAGTTCCTTTATAGTTCGTCTGTGGCTTATCTGTAGCTCGTAGTTTGTCTGTAGTTTTTTTGTAGTTCTTCTGTGGCTTATCTGTAGTTTGTCTGTAGTCCCTTTATAGTTTGTCTTTAGCTTATCTGTAGTTTCTCATTTGTCTGTAGTTCATCTGTGGCTTATCTGAAGTTTGTAGTTTGTCTGTAGTTCTTCTGTAGTTCATCTTTGGCTTATCTGTAGTTTGTAGTTTGACTGTAGTTCTTCTGTAGTTCATCTGTGGCTTATCTGTAATTTGTAGTTTGTCTGTAGTTCTTCTGTAGTTCATCTTTGCTTTATCTGTAGTTTGTCTGTAGTTCCTTTATAGTTAGTCTGTGGCTTATCTGTAGTTTGCAGTTTGTCTGTAGTTCTTCTGTAGTTCATCTGCGGCTTATCTGTAGTTTGTCTGGAGTTCCTTTATAGTTCGTCTGTGGCTTATCTGTAGTTTGTAGTTTGTCTGTAATTCTTCTGTAGTTCATCTGTGGCTTATCTGTAGTTTGTCTGTAGTTCTTCTGTAGTTCATCTGTAGCTTATCTGTAGTTTGTACTTTGTCTGTAGTTCTTCTGTAGTTCATTTTGGCTTATCTGTAGTTTGTCTGTAGTTCCTCTGTAGTTCATCTGTAGTTTATCTGTAGTTTGTAGTTTGTCTGTAGTTCTTCTGTAGTTCATCTGTGGCTTATATGTAGTTGGTAGTTTGTCTGTAGTTCTTCTGTAGTTCATCTGTGGCTTATCCGTAGTTTGTAGTTTGTCTGTTATTCTTCTGGAGTTCATCTGTGGCTTATCTGTAGTGTGTAGTTTGTCTGTAGTTCATCTGTGGCTTATCAGTAGTTTGTCTGTAGTTCCTTTATAGTTCGTCGGTGGATTATCTGTAGATTGTAGTTTGTCTGTAGTTCTTCTGGAGTTCATCTGTGGCTTATCTGTAGTTTGTCTGTAGTCCCTTTATAGTTTGTCTGTAGCTTATCTGTAGTTTGTAGATTGTTTGTAGTTTTTCTGTAGTTCTTCTGTGGCTCATCTGTAGTTTGTCTGTAGTTCTTTTATAGTTTGTCTGTGGCTTATCTGTAGCTTGTAGTTTGTCTGTAGTTCTTCTGTAGTTCATCTGTGGCTAATCTGAAGTTTGTCTGTAGTTCATCTGTGGCTCATCTGTAGTTGGTAGTTTGTCTGTAGTTCTTCTGGAGTTCATCTGTGGCTTATCTGCAGTTTGTCTGAAGTCCCTTTGTAGTTTGTCTGTAGCTTATCTGTAGTTTGTAGTTTGTCTGTAGTTTTTTTGTAGTTCTTCTGTGGCTTATCTGTAGTTTGTCTGTAGTCTCTTTATAGTTTGTCTTTAGCTTATCTGTAGTTTGTCGTTTGCCTGTAGTTCATCTGTGGCCTATCTGTAGTTTGTAGTTTGTCTGTAGTTCTTCTGTAGTTAATCTTTGGCTGATTTGACTGTAGTTCTTCTGTAGTTCATCTGTGGCTTATCTATAATTTGAAGTTTGTCTGTAGTTCTTCTGTAGTTCATCTGTGGCTTATCTGTAGTTTGTCTGTAGTTCCTTTATAGTTAGTCTGTGGCTTATCTGTGGTTTGCTGTTTGTCTGAAGTTCTTCTGTAGTTCATCTGTGGCTTATCTGTAGTTTGTCTGGAGTTCCTTTATATTTAGTCTGTGGCTTATCTGTGGTTTGTAGTTTGTCTGTAGTTCTTCTGGAGTTCATCTGTGGCTTATCTGTAGTTTGCAGTTTGTCTGTAGTTCTTCTGTAGTTCATCTTTGCTTTATCTGTAGTTTGTCTGTAGTTCCTTTATAGTTAGTCTGTGGCTTATCTGTGGTTTGTAGTTTGTCTGTAGTTCTTCTGGAGTTCATCTGTGGCTTATCTGTAGTTTGCAGTTTGTCTGTAGTTCTTCTGTAGTTCATCTGCGGCTTATCTGTAGTTTGTCTGGAGTTCCTTTATAGTTCGTCTGTGGCTTATCTGTAGTTTGTAGTTTGTCTGTAATTCTTCAGTAGTTCATCTGTGGCTTATCTGTAGTTTGTCTGTAGTTCTTCTGTAGTTCATCTGTAGCTTATCTGTAGTTTGTACTTTGTCTGTAGTTCTTCTGTAGTTCATCTGTGGCTTATCTGTAGTTTGTCTGTAGTTCCTCTGTAGTTCATCTGTAGTTTATCTGTAGTTTGTAGTTTGTCTGTAGTTCTTCTGTAGTTCATCTGTGGCTTATATGTAGTTGGTAGTTTGTCTGTAGTTCTTCTGTAGTTCATCTGTGGCTTATCCGTAGTTTGTAGTTTGTCTGTTATTCTTCTGTAGTTCATCTGTGGCTTATCTGTAGTTTGTCTGTAGTTCCTCTGTAGTTCATCTGTAGTTTATCTGTAGTTTGTAGTTTGTCTGTAGTTCTTCTGTAGTTCATCTGTGGCTTATATGTAGTTGGTAGTTTGTCTGTAGTTCTTCTGTAGTTCATCTGTGGCTTATCCGTAGTTTGTAGTTTGTCTGTTATTCTTCTGTAGTTCATCTGTGGCTTATCTGTAGTGTGTAGTTTGTCTGTAGTTCATCTGTGGCTTATCAGTAGTTTGTCTGTAGTTCCTTTATAGTTCGTCTGTGGATTATCTGTAGATTGTAGTTTGTCTGTAGTTCTTCTGGAGTTCATCTGTGGCTTATCTGTAGTTTGTCTGTAGTCCCTTTATAGTTTGTCTGTAGCTTATCTGTAGTTTGTAGATTGTTTGTAGTTTTTCTGTAGTTCTTCTGTGGCTCATCTGTAGTTTGTCTGTAGTTCTTTTATAGTTTGTCTGTGGCTTATCTGTAGCTTGTAGTTTGTCTGTAGTTCCTTTATAGTTCGTCTGTGGCTTATCTGTAGCTCATAGTTTGTCTGTAGTTTTTTTGTAGTTCTTCTGTGGCTTATCTGTAGTTTGTCTGTAGTCTCTTTATAGTTTGTCTTTAGCTTATCTGTAGTTTGTCGTTTGCCTGTAGTTCATCTGTGGCCTATCTGTAGTTTGTAGTTTGTCTGTAGTTCTTCTGTAGTTAATCTTTGGCTTATTTGACTGTAGTTCTTCTGTAGTTCATCTGTGGCTTATCTATAATTTGAAGTTTGTCTGTAGTTCTTCTGTAGTTCATCTGTGGCTTATCTGTAGTTTGTCTGTAGTTCCTTTATAGTTAGTCTGTGGCTTATCTGTGGTTTGCAGTTTGTCTGAAGTTCTTCTGTAGTTCATCTGTGGCTTATCTGTAGTTTGTCTGGAGTTCCTTTATATTTAGTCTGTGGCTTATCTGTGGTTTGTAGTTTGTCTGTAATTCTTCTGTAGTTCATCTGTGGCTTATCTGTAGTTTGTCTGTAGTTCTTCTGTAGTTCATCTGTGGCTTATCTGTAATTTGTAGTTTGTCTGTAGTTCTTTTGTAGTTCATCTGTGGCATATCTATAGTTTGTAGTTTGTCTGCAGTTCTTCTGTAGTCATCTGTGGCCTATCTGTAGTTTGTCTGTAGTCCCTTTATAGTTTGTCTGTAGCTTATCTGTAGTTTGTCGTTTGTCTGTAGTTCATCTGTGGCTTATCTGTAGTTTGTAGTTTGTCTGTAGTCATTCTGTAGTTCATCTGTGGCTTATCTGTAGTTTGTCTGTAGTTCTTCTGTGGTTCATCTGTGGCTTATCTGTAGTTTGTAGTTAGTCTGTAGTTCTTCTGTAGTTCATCTGTGGCTTATCTGTAGTTTGTAGTTTGTTTGTCGTTCTTCTGTAGTTCATCTGTGGCTTATCTGTAGTTTGTCTGTAGTCCCTTTATAGTTTATCTGTAGCTTATCTGTAGTCTGTAGTTTGTCTGTAGTTCGTTTGTGGCTTATCTGTAGTTTGTCTGTAGTTCTTCTGTAGTTCATCTGTGGCTGATCTGTAGTTTGTCTGTAGTTCCTTTATTTAATTTGTCTGTGGCTTATCTGTAGTTTTTAGTTTGTCTGTAGTTCATCTGTGGCTTATCAGTAGTTTGTAGTTTGTCTGTAGTTCCATTATAGTTTGTCTGTGGCTTATCTGTAGTTTGTAGTTAGTCTGTAGTTCTTCTGTAGTTCATCTGTGGCTTATCTGTAGTTTGTAGTTTGTTTGTCGTTCTTCTGTAGTTCATCTGTGACTTATCTGTAGTTTGTCTGTAGTTCCTTTATCGTTCGTCTGTGTCTTATCTGCCGTTTGTAGTTTGTCTGTTGTTCTTTTGTAGTTCATCTGTGGCTTATCTGTAGTTTGTAGTTTGTCTGTAGTTGGTTCTGTAGTCATCTTTGGCTTATCTGTAGTCTGTCTGTAGTCCCTTTATAGTTTATCTGTAGCTTATCTGTAGTCTGTAGTTTGTCTGTAGTTCGTTTGTGGCTTATCTGTAGTTTGTCTGTAGTTCTTCTGTAGTTCATCTGTGGCTGATCTGTAGTTTGTCTGTAGTTATTCTGTAGCTCATCTGTGGCTTATTTGAAGTTTGTCTGTAGTTCCTTTATAGTTTGTCTGTGGCTTATCTGTATTTTGTAGTTTGTCTGTAGTTCCTTTATAGTTCGTCTGCAGCTTATTTGTAGTTTATAGTTTGTCTGTAGATCTTCTCTAGTTCATCTTTGGCTTATCTGTAGTTTGTAGTTTGTCTGTAGTTCTTCTGTAGTTCATCCGTGGCTTCACTATATTGTCTGTAGTTCCTTTATAGTTCGTCTGTGGCTTATCTGTAGTTTTTAGTTTGTCTGTAGTTCATCTGTGGCTTCTTTGTAGTTTGTCTGTAGTTCCTTTATAGTTTGTAGCTTATCTGTAGTTTGTAGTTTGTCTGTAGTTCTTCTGTAGTTCATCTGTGGTTTCTCTATATTGTCTGTAGTTCCTTTATAGTTCGTCTGTGGCTTATCTGTAGTTTTTAGTTTGTCTGTAGTTCATTTGTGGCTTATCTGTAGTTTGTCTGTAGTTCTTCTACAGTTCATCTGTGGCTTATTTGTAGTTTGTCTGTAGTTCCTTTACAGTTTGTCTGTAGCTTATCTGTATTTTGTAGTTTGTCTGTTGTTCTTCTGTAGTTCATCTGTGGCTTATCTGTAGTTTGTAGTTCTTCTGTAGTTCATCTGTGGCTTATCTCTAGTTTGTCTGTAGTCCCTTTATAGTTTGTCTGTAGCTTATCTGTAGTTTTTAGGTTGTCTGTAGTTCTTCTGTAGTTCATCTGTGGCTTATCCATAGTTTGTATTATGTCTGTAGTTCTTCTGTATTTCATCAGTGGCTTATCTGTAGTTTGTCTGTAGTTCTTTTATACTTAGTCTGTGGCTTACCTGTAGTATTTCTGTGGTTCTTCTGTAGTTCATCTGTGGCTTATTTGAGTTTGTCGTTTGTCTGTAGTTCTTCTGTAGTTCATCTGTGGATTATCTGTAGTTTGTCTGTAGATCCTTTATAGTTCGTCTGTGGCTTATCTGTAGTTTGTAGTTTGTCTGTCGTTTTTCTGTAATTCATCTGTGGCTTATCTGTAGTTTTTAGTTTGTCTGTAGTTCATCTGTGGCTTATCTATAGTTTGTAGTTTGTCTGTAGTTCCATTATAGTTCGTCTGTGGCTTATCTGTAGCTCATAGTTTGTCTGTAGTTTTTTTGTAGTTCTTCTGTGGCTTATCTGTAGTTTGTCTGTAGTCTCTTTATAGTTTGTCTTTAGCTTATCTGTAGTTTGTCGTTTGCCTGTAGTTCATCTGTGGCCTATCTGTAGTTTGTAGTTTGTCTGTAGTTCTTCTGTAGTTAATCTTTGGCTTATCTATAGTTTGTAGTTTGACTGTAGTTCTTCTGTAGTTCATCTGTGGCTTATCCATAGTTTGTATTATGTCTGTAGTTCTTCTGTATTTCATCAGTGGCTTATCTGTAGTTTGTCTGTAGTTCTTTTATACTTAGTCTGTGGCTTACCTGTAGTTTTTCTGTGGTTCTTCTGTAGTTCATCTGTGGCTTATTTGAGTTTGTCGTTTGTCTGTAGTTCTTCTGTAGTTCATCTGTGGATTATCTGTAGTTTGTCTGTAGATCCTTTATAGTTCGTCTGTGGCTTATCTGTAGTTTGTAGTTTGTCTGTCGTTTTTCTGTAATTCATCTGTGGCTTATCTGTAGTTTTTAGTTTGTCTGTAGTTCATCTGTGGCTTATCTATAGTTTGTAGTTTGTCTGTAGTTCCATTATAGTTCGTCTGTGGCTTATCTGTAGCTCATAGTTTGTCTGTAGTTTTTTTGTAGTTCTTCTGTGGCTTATCTGTAGTTTGTCTGTAGTCTCTTTATAGTTTGTCTTAAGCTTATCTGTAGTTTGTCGTTTGCCTGTAGTTCATCTGTGGCCTATCTGTAGTTTGTAGTTTGTCTGTAGTTCTTCTGTAGTTAATCTTTGGCATATCTATAGTTTGTAGTTTGACTGTAGTTCTTCTGTAGTTCATCTGTGGCTTATCTATAATTTGAAGTTTGTCTGTAGTTCTTCTGTAGTTCATCTGTGGCTTATCTGTAGTTTGTCTGTAGTTCCTTTATAGTTAGTCTGTGGCTTATCTGTGGTTTGCAGTTTGTCTGAAGTTCTTCTGTAGTTCATCTGTGGCTTATCTGTAGTTTGTCTGGAGTTCCTTTATATTTAGTCTGTGGCTTATCTGTGGTTTGTAGTTTGTCTGTAATTCTTCTGTAGTTCATCTGTGGCTTATCTGTAGTTTGTCTGTAGTTCTTCTGTAGTTCATCTGTGGCTTATCTGTAATTTGTAGTTTGTCTGTAGTTCTTTTGTAGTTCATCTGTGGCATATCTATAGTTTGTAGTTTGTCTGCAGCTCTTCTGTAGTCATCTGTGGCCTATCTGTAGTTTGTCTGTAGTCCCTTTATAGTTTGTCTGTAGCTTATCTGTAGTTTGTCGTTTGTCTGTAGTTCATCTGTGGCTTATCTGTAGTTTGTAGTTTGTCTGTAGTCATTCTGTAGTTCATCTGTGGCTTATCTGTAGTTTGTCTGTAGTTCTTCTGTGGTTCATCTGTGGCTTATCTGTAGTTTGTAGTTAGTCTGTAGTTCTTCTGTAGTTCATCTGTGGCTTATCTGTAGTTTGTAGTTTGTTTGTCGTTCTTCTGTAGTTCATCTGTGGCTTATCTGTAGTTTGTCTGTAGTCTCTTTATAGTTTATCTGTAGCTTATCTGTAGTCTGTAGTTTGTCTGTAGTTCGTTTGTGGCTTATCTGTAGATTGTCTGTAGTTCTTCTGTAGTTCATCTGTGGCTGATCTGTAGTTTGTCTGTAGTTCCTTTATTTAATTTGTCTGTGGCTTATCTGTAGTTTTTAGTTTGTCTGTAGTTCATCTGTGGCTTATCAGTAGTTTGTAGTTTGTCTGTAGTTCCATTATAGTTTGTCTGTGGCTTATCTGTAGTTTGTAGTTAGTCTGTAGTTCTTCTGTAGTTCATCTGTGGCTTATCTGTAGTTTGTAGTTTGTTTGTCGTTCTTCTGTAGTTCATCTGTGACTTATCTGTAGTTTGTCTGTAGTTCCTTTATCGTTCGTCTGTGTCTTATCTGCCGTTTGTAGTTTGTCTGTTGTTCTTTTGTAGTTCATCTGTGGCTTATCTGTAGTTTGTAGTTTGTCTGTAGTTGGTTCTGTAGTCATCTGTAGCTTATCTGTAGTCTGTAGTTTGTCTGTAGTTCGTTTGTGGCTTTTCTGTAGTTTGTCTGTAGTTCTTCTGTAGTTCATCTGTGGCTGATCTGTAGTTTGTCTGTAGTTATTCTGTAGCTCATCTGTGGCTTATTTGTAGTTTGTCTGTAGTTCCTTTATAGTTTGTCTGTGGCTTATCTGTATTTTGTAGTTTGTCTGTAGTTCCTTTATAGTTCGTCTGCAGCTTATTTGTAGTTTATAGTTTGTCTGTAGATCTTCTCTAGTTCATCTTTGGCTTATCTGTAGTTTGTAGTTTGTCTGTAGTTCTTCTGTAGTTCATCCGTGGCTTCACTATATTGTCTGTAGTTCCTTTATAGTTCGTCTGTGGCTTATCTGTAGTTTTTAGTTTGTCTGTAGTTCATCTGTGGCTTATTTGTAGTTTGTCTGTAGTTCTTCTGTAGTTCATCTGTGGCTTCTTTGTAGTTTGTCTGTAGTTCCTTTATAGTTTGTAGCTTATCTGTAGTTTGTAGTTTGTCTGTAGTTCTTCTGTAGTTCATCTGTGGTTTCTCTATATTTTCTGTAGTTCCTTTATAGTTCGTCTGTGGCTTATCTGTAGTTTTTAGTTTGTCTGTAGTTCATTTGTGGCTTATCTGTAGTTTGTCTGTAGTTCTTCTACAGTTCATCTGTGGCTTATTTGTAGTTTGTCTGTAGTTCCTTTATAGTTTGTCTGTAGCTTATCTGTATTTTGTAGTTTGTCTGTTGTTCTTCTGTAGTTCATCTGTGGCTTATCTGTAGTTTGTAGTTCTTCTGTAGGTCATCTGTGGCTTATCTCTAGTTTGTCTGTAGTCCCTTTATAGTTTGTCTGTAGCTTATCTGTAGTTTTTAGGTTGTCTGTAGTTCGTCTGTAGTTCATCTGTGGCTTATCCATAGTTTGTATTATGTCTGTAGTTCTTCTGTATTTCATCAGTGGCTTATCTGTAGTTTGTCTGTAGTTCTTTTATACTTAGTCTGTGGCTTACCTGTAGTTTTTCTGTGGTTCTTCTGTAGTTCATCTGTGGCTTATTTGAGTTTGTCGTTTGTCTGTAGTTCTTCTGTAGTTCATCTGTGGATTATCTGTAGTTTGTCTGTAGATCCTTTATAGTTCGTCTGTGGCTTATCTGTAGTTTGTAGTTTGTCTGTCGTTTTTCTGTAATTCATCTGTGGCTTATCTGTAGTTTTTAGTTTGTCTGTAGTTCATCTGTGGCTTATCTATAGTTTGTAGTTTGTCTGTAGTTCCATTATAGTTTGTCTGTGGCTTATCTGTAGTTTGTAGTTTGTCTGTTGTTCTTCTGTAGCTCATCTGTGGCTTATCTGTAGTTTGTAGTTCTTCTGTAGTTCATCTGTCTTATCTGTAGTTTGTCTGTTGTTCTTTTATAGTTTGTCTGTAGCTTATCTGTAGTTTGTAGTTCTTCTGTCGTTCATATGTGGCTTATCTGTAGTTTTTAGTTTGTCTGTAGTTCATCTGTGGCTTATCTGTAGTTTGTAGTTTGTCTGTAGTTCCTTTATAGTTTATCTGTAGCTTATCTGTAGTTTGTAGTTTGTCTGTAGTTCTTCTGTCGTTCATCTGTGGCTTATCTGTAGTTTGTAGTTTGTCTGTTGTTCTTCTGTGGCTCATCCGTAGTCTGTCTGTAGTTCCTTTATAGTTTATCTGTAGCTTATCTGTAGTTTGTCTGTAGTTCTTCTGTCATTCATCCGTGGCTTATCTGTAGTTTGTAGTTTGTCTGTAGTTCTTCTGTAGTTCATCTGTGGCGTATCAGTAGTTTGTAGTTTGTCTGTAGTTCTTCTGTAGTTCATCTGTGGCTTATCTGTAGTTTGTCTGTAGTTCCTTTATTTAATTTGTCTGTGGCTTATCTGTAGTTTTTAGTTTGTCTGTAGTTCATCTGTGGCTTATCAGTAGTTTGTAGTTTGTCTGTAGTTCCATTATAGTTTGTCTGTGGCTTATCTGTAGTTTGTAGTTTGTCTGTTGTTCTTCTGTAGCTCATCTGTGGCTTATCTGTAGTTTGTAGTTCTTCTGTAGTTCGTCTGTGGCTTATCTGTAGTTGGTAGTTTGTCTGTAGTTATTCTGTAGTACATCTGTGGCTTATTTGTAGTTTGTCTGTAGTTCCTTTATAGTTTGTCTGTAGCTTATCTGTAGTTTGTAGTTTGTCTGTAGTTCTTCTGTAGTTCATCTGTGGCTTATCTGTAGTTTGTAGTTTGTCTGTAGTTATTCTGTAGTACATCTGTGGCTTATTTGTAGTTTGTCTGTAGTTCCTTTATAGTTTGTCTGTAGCTTATCTGTAGTTTAGAATCAGATTTAAGAGGTTTATTCGTCACATACATATACATACTTTCATACATATACATACATTCATACATGTACATACATTCATACATGTACATACTTTCATACATATACATACTTTCATACATATACATACATTCATACATATACATACATTCATACATATACATACTTTCATACATATACATACATTCATACATATACATACATTCATACATGTATATACATTCATACATATACATACTTTCATACATGTATATACATTCATACATATACATACTTTCATACATATACGTACATTCATACATATACATACTTTCATACATATACATACATTCATACATATACATACTTTCATACATATACATACATTCATACATATACATACTTTCATACATATACATACATTCATACAAATGTAATGCAACGCACCCGGTGATAACATTCAGTTTATAGTTTGTCTGTAGATCTTCTGTAATTCATCTGTGGCTTATCTGTAGTTTGCAGTTTGTCTGTAGTTCATCTGTGGCTTCTCTATATTGTCTGTAGTTCCTTTATAGTTTGTCTGTAGCTTATCTGTAGTTTGTAGTTTGTCTGTAGATCTTCTGTAGTTCATCTGTGGATTATCTATAGTTTGTCGGTAGCTTATCTGTAGTTTGTCTGTAGTTCCTTTATAGTTCGTCTGTGGCTTATCTGTAGCTTGTAGTTTGTCTGTAGTTCTTCTGTAGTTCATCTGTGGCTTATCTGTAGTTTGTCTGTCGTTCATCTGTGGCTCATCTGTAGTTGGTAGTTTGTCTGTAGTTCATCTGTAGTTCATCTATAGTTCTTCTGTAATTTGTCTGTTATTCTTCTCCTGTTTGTCTGTTGTTTGTCTGATGTTCTTCTGTAGTTTGTCCATAGTTCTTCTGTAGTGCATCTCTAGTTCATCTGTAGTTATCTGTAGTTTGTCTGTATCTGTAGTAAGTCTGATGTTCTTCTGTAGTCTGTCTGTAGTTCATCTGTAGTTTGCCTGTAGTTTGAGTTTTTGTAGTCCATCTGTAGTTTGAAGCTGGTCTGTAGTTCATCTGTACTTTGTCTGTAGTTTGTCTTTGCTTTGTCTGTCATTCTTCTGTACTTTTTAGTTTGTCTGGAGTTCATCTGTAGTTTGTCTGAACTCTGTCTGTAGTCCTTCTGTACTTTGTCTGTAGTTTGTCTCATGTTCTGCGGTAGTTTGTCTGTAGTTCGTCTGTAGCTTATCTGTAGTGTGTCTGTAGTTTGACTGTAGATCATCTGTACTTTGTCTGTAGTTCATCTGTAGTTCATTTGTACTTTGTCTGTAGTTCATCTGTAATTCGTCTGTAGTTCATCTGTACTTTGTCTATAGTTAGTCTGTACTTTGTCTGTACTCTGTCTGTAGTTCATCTGTACTTTGTCTGTAGTTTGTCTGTAGTTCATCTGTACTTTGTCTATAGTTCGTTTGTAGTTCATCTGTACTTGGTCTATAGTTCGTCTGTAGTTCATCTGTACTTTGTCTGTAGTTCATCTGTACTTGGTCTGTAGTTCGTCTGTACTTTGTCTGTACTTTGCCTGTAGTTCGTCTGTCCTTTGTCTGTAGTTCATCTGTACTTTGTCTGTAGTTTGTCTGTAGTTCATCTGTACTTTGTCTATAGTTCGTCTGTAGTTCATCTGTTCTTTGTCTGTAGTTCGTCTGTACTTTGTCTGTAGTTCATCTGTACTTTGTCTTTTGTTCGTCTGTACTTTGTCCGTACTTTGTCTGCAGTTCATCTGTACTTTGTCTGTAGTTCGTCTGTATGTCCGAAACCTTAGGAAGCAAACAGGTTTGTGACCTTTTCACCGGAACTCCACCAGGCGTGTTGGTGCAGCGTATGGGCGGGGCGTGGGGCCCAGCGGCTCCACCCACTTGATGGTGAAGCATCCCCAATGCAGTCGTAGAGAGAGGAGGAGGATTGGAAACAACAGCCATCCCAGTCTTTTTTGAAGTTTGATCTTGAGTTTTATGCTTTTATTAGTTATTGTGTGAAAAATAAAAAACAATCTTCTGCTTCTTACTTGTTGCAACTGAAACAGTCTGGCAGTTATCCAGTTAAAAACTATAGAAAATGTGTTCTTAGTCATCTGCCATAAATAACTTTTAACACAACTGAAATATGAACTACAACTGCAACTGTTGAGCTCGGTGAGTAGGATGTATTTGTACTGTGTTGCGTTACTTCTACATTTGACATGTTTGTTCCCTGTGTTTAAAACTTGATCAATAAGTCAATCCATCAGCAGCTCTTGTCTTCATACAAAACACATTTACATTGATCAAACTCTTTACCAAAACATTTCTATGTCATTTGATCCTGTGTTTCTATGGAAAAAGCTGTGTCGTGTTGAAAAAGAAATAGAGCTCTGGTAAAAAAATGAGAGAAATGTTACGCTGCTTCGCCCGGACCCCGCACGACTCCGCCCGGACACCCCCACGCATGATGTGGCCAGTGGAGCTGCAGCAGGTCCACTGGCCCGCTGCAGCTCCTGCTGCAGGTCAAGATGCTGAGCACATTCATTTCTTCAGCTCCATGTTCTCTGAAAGATCTCTAAATATCCAGTGTACTTTCCAGTACCAGTACTTTACTGTACTGTGTGTACACTACTACAATACTGTCACTACAATACCGTTACGACAGTACTGTTCCTAGTGGTACTACTACTGTACTGTTACTACTTTACTGTTACTACAGTACTGTTACAACCGATACTACTACTGTACTGTTACTACTTTACTGCTACTACAGTACTGTTACAACTGTTATTACTACTCTACTGTTACTGCTACTGGACTTTGCTGCTACTACAATACTAGAACAGTCCAGTAGTAACAGTTTTGTTACTACAGTACTGTTACTACTACTGTTCTGTTACTACTATACTGCTAGCAAAGTGTTAACAGTACAGTAGCACTACAGTAGTAATAACAGTAATGTAGTAGTAGTAAAATATTAACAGTACAGCAGTAATAACAGTAGTAACACTACTGTAGTAGCAGTAAAGTAGTAACAGTACAATAGTAGTAATAGTAGTAACAGTACTGTAGGAGCAGTATGGTAGTTACAGTACAGTAGTAGTAACAGTAGTAACAGAACAGTAGTAGTAAAAGTACTGTAGTAGTAGTAACAATAGTAACAGTACTGTTGTAGCAGTATAGTAGTAACAGTGCTGCAGTAGCAGTACAGTAGTACCAGTACAGTTGTAGTAACAGTAGTAACAGTACTGCAGTAGCAGAACAGTAGTAGTAACAGTACTGGAGTAGCAGTACAGTAGTAATAATACAGTAGTAGTAACAGTATTGTCGTAACAGTACAGTAGTAGTAATTATAGTGTTGTTGCAGTACAGTAGTAACAGTACATGAGTAGTAACAATAGTAACAGTACTGGAGTAGCAGTACAGTAGTAATAGTACAGTAGAAGTAGTAGCAGTAATATAGTAGCAGTAAAGTAGTAACAGTACAGTAGTAGTAAAAGTAGTGTTGTAGCGGTACGGTAGTAACAGTAGTAATAACAGTAGTAACAGTACTATAGTAGCAGTACAGTAGTAACAGAACAGTAGTAACAACTGTTCAGTAGTGGTAACAGTAGTAACAGTACTGTAGGAGCATTACAGTAGTAACAGAACAGCAGTAGTAACAGTAATGCGGTAGCGGTACAGTAATAACAGTACTGTAGTAGTAACAGTATTAACGGTACAGTAGTAGTAGTAACAGTGGTAACATTACTGTAGTAGCAGTACAGTAGTAACAGTATAGTAGTAGTAACCATATTAACAGTACTGTAGTAGTAATAGTAGTAACAGTACTGTAGTAGCAGTACAGTAGTAAGAGTACAGTAGTAGTAACAGTAGTCACAGTACTGTAGTAGCGGTACAGTAGTAACAGTACAGTAGTAGTTAAAGTAGTAACAGTACAGTAGTAGTAACATTAGTAAGAATACTGTAGGAGTAATAGTAGTAACAGTACTGTAGTAGCAGTACAGTAGTAACAGATCAGTAGTAGTTACAGTTGTAACAGTACAGTAGCTGTAACACTAGTAACAGTACTGTAGTAGCAGTACAGTAATAACAGTACAATAGTTGTGACAGTACAGTAGTAGTAACTTTAGTAACAGTACTGTTGTAGTAACAGAACAGTAGTAGTAGCAGTACTGTAGTAGCGGTACAGTAGTAACAGTACAGTAGTAGTAACAGTAGTAAGAATACTGTAGTAGTAGCAGTAGTAACAGAGCAGTAGTGGTAACAGTACAGTAGTTGTAACAGTACAGTAGTAGTAACAGTAGTAAGAATACATACATAGTAACAGTAGTAACAGTACTGTAGTAGCAGTATAGTAGTAACAGGGCTGTAGTAGCTGTACAGAAGTAACATAGCATAGAAGTAGTAAAGTAGAATACTGTGAGCAGTAGTAGAACAGTAGTAACAGTACTGTAGTAACAGTACTGTAGAAACAGTACAGTAGTAACAGTACAGTAGCAGTAACAGTAGTAACACTACTTTAGAAGCGGTACAGTAGTAACAGTACAGTAGTAGTAACAGTCATAACAGTACAGTAGTAGTAACAGTAGTAACAGTATAGTAGTAGTAGTACAGTAGTAACAGTACAGTAGTAGTAACAGTTGTAGCAATACATACATAGTAACAGTAGTAACAGTACTGTAGTAGCAGTATAGTAGTAACAGGGCTGTAGTAGCTGTACAGAAGTAACATAGCATAGTAGTAGTAAAGTAGTAACAGTACGGTAGTTGTAACAGTATTGTAATAGCAGTACAGTAGTAACAGTATTAATAGCACAGTAGTAACAGTAGTGCAGTAGCAGTACAGTAGTAACAGAACAGTAGTAGTGACAGGAGTAATAGTACAGTAGCAATAACAGTAGTAACAGCACAGTAGTAGTTACAGTACAGTAGTAGCTACAGTAGTAACAGTACAGTAGTAATAACAGTAGTAACAGAAAAGTAGTAGTAACAGTACAGTAGTTGTAACAGTAGTAATAGTAGTGTAGTAGCAGTACAGTAGTTGTACCAGAACAGTAGTAACTTTAGTAACAGTACTGTAGTAGTAACAGTACTAACAGAACAGTAGTAGTAATAGTACAGTAGCTGTACCAGTACAGTAGTAACTTTAATAACAGTACTGTAGTAGTAACATTAGTAACAGAACAGTAGTAGTGACAGTACTGTAGTAGCGGTACAGTAGTAACAGTACAGAAGTAGTAACAGAAGTAAGAATACTGTAGTAGTAGCAGTAGTAAGAGAACAGTAGTAGTAACAGTACTGTAGTAGCAGTACAGTAGTAATAGTACAGTAGTAGTAACAGTAGTAACAGTACTGTAGTAGCGGTACAGTAGTAACAGTACAGTAGTGGAAACAGTAGTAACAGTACAGTAGTAGTAACAATAGTAAGAATACTGTAGTAGCAGTTCAGTAGTAACAGTACATACATACAACAATACATACATAGTAACAGTAGTAACAGTACTGTAATAGCAGTACAGTAGTAACAGAACAGTAGTAGTAACAGTAGTAACAGTACTGCAGTAGGAGTACAGTAGTAACAGAACAGTAGTAGTAACAGTAGTAACAGTACAGTAGTAATAGAGCAGCAGTAGTAACAATAGTGACAGCACTGTAGTCGTAATAGTAACAGTATTAACAGTACAGTAGTAACAGTACTGTAGTAGTAGTAGTACAGTAGTAACAGTACAGTAGTAGTAACAGTGGTAATTGTACAGTAGTAGTTACAGTAGTAACAGTACAGTAATAGTAACAGTAGTAACAGCACTCTAGTAGCAGCACAGTAGTAACCGGACAATAGTAGTACAGTAGCTACAGTACAGTAGTAGTAACAGAACAATAGTAGTAACAGTACTGTAGTAGCAGTGCAGTAGTAACAGTACTGTAGTAGTAACCCTAATAACAGAAGAGTGGTAGTACCAGTAGTAAAAGAACAGCAGTTGTAAGAGAATGGTAGTAGTAACAGTAGTAACAGAACAGTCGTAGTAACAGTACGGTAGTTGTAACAGTAGTAACAATACTACATATTACATTACAGTAATAACAG
>NC_137197.1:902514-905014 GCF_960531495.2 Zeus faber
ACACCATCACATTGTCACACTGTCACATCATCACACCATCACACCTCCACACCTCCACACCTCCACACCATCACACCATCACACCATCACACCATCACACCGTCACACCTCCACACCTCCACACCGTCACAGCATCACATTATCCCATTATCACACCATCACATCGTCACATCGTCACATCGTCACACCATCACACCATCACACCGTCACACCATCACACCATCACATCGTCACACCGTCACACCATCACAGCATCACAGCATCACATCATCACAGCATCACATCTTCACACCGTCACATCGTCACACCTCCACACCTCCACACCGTCACAGCATCACACCGTCACATCATCACAGCATCACATCATCACATCTTCACACCATCACATCTACACACCGTCACACCTCCACACCGTCACATCGTCACACCTCCACACCTCCACACCGTCACAGCATCACATCGTCACATCGTCACATCATCACAGCATCACATCATCACATCTTCACACCATAACATCTTCACACCGTCACATCGTCACACCTCCACACCTCCACACCGTCACAGCATCACATCGTGACACCGTCACACCCTCACACCATCACATCGTCACACCGTCACATCATCACAGCATCACAGCATCACACCGTCACATCTTCACACCGTCACACCGTCACATCGTCACACCTCCACACCTCCACACCGTCACAGCATCACACCGTCACATCATCACAGCATCACATCATGACATCTTCACACCATCACATCTACACACCGTCACACCTCCACACCGTCACCTCCACACCGTCACATCGTCACATCGTCACACCTCCACACCTCCACACCGTCACAGCATCACATCGTCACACCGTCACACCGTCACATCGTCACACCTCCACACCGTCACATCGTCACACCTCCACACCGTCACATCGTCACACCTCCACACCGTCACAGCATCACATCGTCACATCGTCACATCGTCACATCATCACAGCATCACATCATCACATCTTCACACCATCACATCTTCACACCATCACATCTTCACACCATTACACCGTCACATCGTCACACCTCCACACCTCCACACCGTCACAGCATCACATTGTCACACCGTCACATCGTCACACCGTCACACCGTCACACCTCCACACCTCCACACCGTCACAGCATCACACCGTCACATCATCACAGCATCACATCATCACATCTTCACACTATCACATCTACACACCGTCACACCTCCACACCGTCACATCGTCACACCTCCACACCTCCACACCGTCACAGCATCACATCGTCACATCGTCACATCATCACAGCATCACATCATCACATCTTCACACCATCACATCCTCACACCATCACACCGTCACACCGTCACATCGTCACACCTCCACACCGTCACATCGTCACATCGTCACATCGTCACATCATCACACCATCACATCTACACACCTCCACACCGTCACATCTACACACCTCCACACCGTCACATCGTCACACCTCCACACCTCCACACCACCACACCTCCACACCGTCACAGCATCACATCGTCACATCGTCACATCATCACAGCATCACATCATCACATCTTCACACCGTCACACCGTCACATCGTCACACCTCCACACCATCACACCATCACACCGTCACACCTCCACACCGTCACAGCATCACATTGTCACACCGTCACACCGTCACACTATCACATCCTCACACCATCACATCCTCACACCATCACATCGTCACATCCTCACACCGTCACACCGTCACATTACCACATTACCACATTATCACACCATCACGTTATCACACCATCTCACATCCCCATTATTACATCCTCACACCGTCACATCGTCACACCGTCACATTGTCACACCTTCACACCGTCACATCGTCACATCATCACAGCATCACATTATCCCATTATCACACCGTCACACCGTCACACCATCACACCATCACACCATCACGTTATCACACCATCACATCATCACACCATCACACCATCACATCGTCACACCGTCACACCGTCACACCATCACATCACCACATTATCACACCATCACGTTATCACACCATCTCACATCCCCATTATTACATCATCACACCGTCACATTGTCACACCTTCACACCGTCACATCGTCACATCATCACAGCATCACATTATCCCATTATCACACCGTCACACCGTCACACCATCACACCATCACACCATCACGTTATCACACCATCACATCATCACACCATCACACCATCACATCATCACACCATCACACCATCACACCATCACACCATCACGTTATCACACCATCACAGCATCACAGCATCACAGCATCACAGCATCACATTACCACATTATCACACCATCACATTATCACACCATCACATTATCACATTATCACATCATCACACATCACACCATCACATCGTCACACCATCACACCATCACATTACCACATTATCATACCATCACATAATCACACATCACATTACC
>NC_137197.1:910014-917514 GCF_960531495.2 Zeus faber
AATACAGGATCCCCCGCAGGGCTGCGTCCTCAGTCATGTGTGTACTCCCTGTACACACATGACTGTGTGGCCAGGTCCAGCTCCAACACCATCATCAAGTTTGCTGACGACACCGTGGTCGTGGGCCTGATCACCGACTGCGACGAGAAGGCCTACCGCGAGGAGGTGGCTGACCTGTCACTCTGGTGCCAGGACAACAGCCTACACCTGAACGTCAGCAAAAATAAGGAGCTGATTGTGGACTTTAGGAGAGGATCACAATCGAGGACGCACGCGCCCTTGGTGATTAATGGGACTTCTGTCGACAGGGTGAGCAGCTTCAAATACCTGGGAGTCCACATCACAGAGGACTTAACGTGGACTGTACACACAGACACTCTGGTGAGAAAGGCGAGGCAGCGTCTCTACCACCTCAGGCAGCTGAGGAAATTCCGGGTCTCGGTGAGGATCCTCAAGTCCTTCTACTCTGGAGCAGTGGAGAGCATCCTGACAGGCAACATCACTGCCTGCTTTGGGAGCTGTACTGCCCAGGACAGGCGGGCCCTGCAGAGGGTGGTGCGTTCAGCTGAACGTACCACTGGAACCACCCCCCCCCCCCCCTTGCAGGAGTTATACACCAGGAGGTGTAGTAGCAGAGCTGCAGGATCATGAAGGATCCTCACCACCACAACAACGGACTGTTTCAGCTGCTGCGTCAGGCAAGCGCCTCCGCAGTCACACAGCGAGAACAGAGACTGAGAAGGAGTTTTTTCCCGCAAGCCATCAGAACTGTCAATGCTGACCTCACCAGGGGTCCTAACTGAGCCATGCACTAGGCTCCACTACCTACTGTACTGTATGTAGCATACTGTACTGCATACTGTACCGCATACTGTGTCACTGTTCAGGGTTGTTCGTGATGCCGTATTGCTGCGCTGTACTGTTGTATACTGTGCTGTATTATCCCAAACACCACCTCACTTTATTCACATGCCACTTTAATGCACATATCTGTATATACATAATTACCTATTCCATATACATAAGCATATTCCCTTTATCTATTCTATTTTATTTCATTTTATTTTTATTGTATTTTATTTTATTCTATATATTTTTATTTTATTCTATAAGTATTCGACTACTGTATTACGTTTTAGGAGTCAGTTAGTTGGGCTATTAGAAAGACATTTTTCCTAGGACATAATGTGTGTTATCACCGGGTGCGCTGCATTACATTTCACTGCATATATGTATGAAAGTATGTATATGTATGAAAGTATGTATATGTATGAAAGTATGTATATGTATGAAAGTATGTATATGTATGAAAGTAGTTATATGTATGAAAGTATGTATATGTATGAAAGTATGTATATGTAAGTGACGAATACAAATCTTGAATCTAAAATACATCACACACACATACACACACACACCCTCTCTCTCTCCTCAATCAACTGAAGTGACACAGAAAGGTCGAAGGTCGCCCAGCGAGGAAGTGACATAAATCAAGTGTGTGTGTGTGTGTGTGTGTGTGTGTGTGTGTGTGTGTGTGTGTGTGTGTGTGTGTGTGTGTGTGTGTGTGTGTGTGTGTGTGTGTGTGTGTGTCTACACACTGGTCTTCCACCAAACCATGCGTCATCCATGTGTGAAATGAATGTGTTGTTTACATAATCAATAGCACCATCGTGCTGCTGTGTGTCAGGTTCTAAGCTAAGGCCCCTCTGGCCCCCAGGACATAAAATATCAATAACCAAACGATCATTTGATTTCCATGACACTCCCTTCATTCCTCCCTCTCTCTCCACCTGTCTCTCTCTACGCCTCTTGCTCTCTACCTGTCTCTCTCTGTCTCTCAGTGTGACCTTTGACCCTGTTCATCGTGGGAACATTGTCCTGTGTTTGAGTCGCCGTGACGACCGGAGGACATGACTGATGATTCTACCAGAGCACACACATGTACACACACACACACACACACACATATACACACACACACACATACATACACATATACACACACACACATACACACACACACATACACACACACACACATATACACACACACATACACACACACACACACACACACACACACATATACACACACACACACATACACATATACACACACACATACACACACACATACACACACACACACACACACACACACACACACATCGACATACATACACACACACACACACACACTGTTGGACTCTCGATAAACAGACAGACAGGCAGACAGGCAGGCAGAGAGACAGAGAGACAGGCAGGCAGGCAGAGAGACAGACAGACAAATAGACAGACAGACAGACAGATAGAGAGGTGATTTATTGATGTTTTTGTTCTTGTGTTGGTGTGGGAAAAGTCTCAGAGCAAGGAACAGCTGATTCACACCCTGCCACACAGTCTGCCTGCCCGCCTGTCTGTCTGTCTGTGTGTCTGCCTGTCTGTCTGTCTATCAGGTAGTTTCACTTCCTTCACTTTCCTGTTTTCAGCAGATTCCTCCTTTTTTAAAATCAGTTCATCATTTGTTTCCGTCTCATTCCAGGAATCAGAGGAAACGACCTCTGACCTCCAGGTGACCTCTGACCTCCAGGTCGTGCAGAACGGAGATCCAAATCAGTGACTGAACCCACAGGAAGCTTGGTCAGAGCAGGAGTACACACTACGTACTACACACTACACACTACCTACTAAACACTACTTCTATACACTATGTACCACACAGTATGTACTACACACACTGTACTAAACACCATGTACTACACACAATTTACTTCACACTACACACTACCTACTAAAGACTATGTACTACATAGTACTTACTACACACTATGTACTACATACTATGTGGAACACAATACACACTACCTACTACACGATATGTACGACACACTGTGTACTACACACTATGTAGTGTGTAGTACACAGTGTGTGTTACAGTGTGTGTTACAGTGTGTGTTACAGTGTGTGTTACAGTGTGTGTTACAGTGTGTGTTACAGTGTGGTTTACAGTGTGGTTTACAGTGTGGTTTACAGTGTGTGTGTGTTACTGTGTGTGTGTGTTACTGTGTGTGTGTGTTACTGTGTGTGTTACAATGTCAGTGTTACTGTGTGTTAATGTGTGTGTTGATTACATTACATTACATTGATCAGACGCTTTTATCCAAAGCGACTTACAATTGTTCAAACAGCGACGGACGCAGCCATCAGGAGCAATGAGGGGTTAAGTGTCTTGCTCAAGGACACCACAGCATGCTAGCAGGAGGAGCCCGGGATCGAACCAGCAACCTTTAGATCACTAGACCACCAGCTCTACCGCCTGAGCTACCATCCCCATGTGTGTGTGTGTTACAGTGTGTGTTACAGTGTGTGTGTTTACAGTGTGTTACAGTGTGTTACAATGTGTTACAATGTGTGTTACAGTGTGTGTTACAGTGTGTTACAATGTGTTACAGTGTGTTACAGTGTGTTACAGTGTGTGTTACAGTGTGTGTTACAGTGTGTTACATTGTGTGTAACAGTGTATGTTACAGTGCGTGTGACAGTGTGTTACAGTGTGTTACAGTGTGTGTTACAGTGTGTGTTACAGTGTGTTACGGTGTGTGTTACAGTGTGTTACAGTGTGTGTTACAGTGTGTTACAGTGTGTTACAGTGTGTGTTACAGGGTGTGTTACAGTGTGTGTTACAGTGTGTTACAGTGTGTGTTACAGGGTGTGTTACAGTGTGTTACAGTGTGTTACAGTGTGTTACAGTGTGTGTTACAGTGTGTTACAGTGTGTTGCAGTGTGTGTTACAGTGTGTGTTACAGTGTGTGTGTGTGTGTGTGTGTGTGTTACAGTGTCGGTGTTACAGTGTGTGTTACTGTGTGTTAATGTGTGTGTTACAGTGTGTGTTACAGTGTGTGTGTTACTGTGTGTTAATGTGTCTGTTACAGTGTGTTTACAGTGTGTTACAGTGTGTTACAGTGTGTTACAATGTGTTACAGTGTGTGTTACAGTGTGCTACAATGTGTTACAGTGTGTGTTACAGTGTGTTACAGTGTGTTACAGTGTGTGTTACAGTGTGTGTTACAGTGTGTTACAATGTGTTACAGTGTGTGTTACAGTGTGTTACAGTGTGTTACAGTGTGTGTTACAGTGTGTGTTACAGTGTGTGTAACAGTGTGTCACAATGTGTTACAGTGTGTGTTACAGTGTGTGTTACAGTGTGTGTTACAGTGTGTTTACAGTGTGTTACAGTGTGTTACAGTGTGCTACAGTGTGTTACAATGTGTTACAGTGTGTTACAGTGTGTGTTACAGTGTGTGTTACAGTGTGTGTTACAGTGTGTCACAGTGTGTTACAGTGTGTGTTACACTGTGTGTTACACTGTGTTACAATGTGTTACAGTGTGTTACAGTGTGTTACAGTGTGTGTTACAGTGTGTGTTACAGTGTGTGTTACAGTGTGTTACAGTGTGTGTTACAGTGTGTTACAGTGTGTGTAACAGTGTGTGTGACAGTGTGTGTAACAGTGTGTCACAATGTCTTACAGTGTGTGTTACAGTGTGTGTTACAGTGTGTTACGGGGATGGTAGCTCAGGCGGTAGAGCTGGTGGTCTATTGATCTAAAGGTTGCTGGTTCGATCCCAGGCTCCTCCTGCTAGCATGCTGTAGTGTCCTTGAGCAAGACACTTAACCCCTAATTGCTCCTGATGGCTGCGTCCGTCGGTGTTTGAGCAATTGTAAGTCGCTTTGGATAAAAGCGTCTGCTAAATGACTAAATGTAAATGTAAATGTTTACAGTGTGTGTTACAGTGTGTTACAGTGTGTGTTACAGTGTGTGTTACAGTGTGTGTTACAGTGTGTCTGTTCCTGTGTGTTACAGTGTGTGTTACAGTGTGTGTTACAGTGTGTGTTACAGTGTGTGTTACAGTGTGTGTTACAGTGTGTGTTACAGTGTGTGTTACAGTGTGTGTTACAGTGTGTGTTACAGTGTGTGTTACAGTGTGTGTTACAGTGTGTGTTACAGTGTGTCTGTTCCTGTGTGTTACAGTGTGTCTGTTCCTGTGTGTTAATGTGTGTGTTACAGTGTGTGTGTTACAGTGTGTGTTACAGTGTGTGTTACAGTGTGTGTGTTACTGTGTGTGTTACAGTGTGTGTGTTACTGTGTGTTAATGTGTGTGTGTTACTGTGTGTTAATGTGTGTGTTAATGTGTGTGTTAATGTGTGTGTTACAGTGTGTGTGTGTGTGTTACAATGTCAGTGTTACAGTGTGTTACAGTGTGTGTTACAGTGTGTGTTACAGTGTGTTACAGTGTGTTTCAGTGTGTGTTACAGTGTGTTTCAGTGTGTGTGTGTGCTTGTGTGTGTGTAACTGTGTCTGTTATATGTGTTATATTTTTGTGAGTGTGTATATTTATATTTGTTTGTGTGTGTTACAGTGTGTGTTACAGTGTGTGTGTTACTGTGTGTTAATGTGTGTGTTACAGTGTGTGTTACAGTGTGTGTGTTACTGTGTGTTAATGTGTCTGTTACAGTGTGTGCTTATGTGTGTGTAACTGTGTCCGTTATATGTGTTATGTTTTTGTGAGTGTGTATATTTATATTTGTTTGTGTGTGTGTATCAGCTCAGGATGTTTACACTGTACTAACACTCTGGTTCTCAGGCTGATTCACAGTTTAATGAATGTTTCAAACAACAAACTAATGGACGAGAGGAAGAGAAGGAATGAGAGAGCGGGACAGAGTACTTTTCAGTATTTGCAGTTCTTTGCTGTATTTGCTGTATTTGTAGTACTTTGCTGCATTTGCTGTATTTGCTGTACTCTTTGGTCGCCTGGTTCATGGCTGATTGTTCTTTGGTTCTATAAAAAGAGTCATGCCGCCACTTCCTGTCTGCTCACTTCCTCTTCCTGTTTCTATGGGTCACTTCCTGTTCATTAATCAGATGAATCTCAACAATAGAACATTTGATTCTATTTCTGGACGTTGTTGTGTTTCATGTTTTAAGGTCCAGCTTTGATTTCAAGGCAACAAATACCTGGATGTTCCAAATGCACGTAGATCCTTTAAAAACTGTGACACATCTGTATTTATATCCTGTATATATACTGTATATATACTGTGTGTGTATATATATATATATATTTATATATATGTATATATATATATATATATATACACACACTTGTTCTCAAAAGTTTACATACCCTGGGAGAATTTATGATTCTTGGCCATTCTTCAGAGAATATGAATGATAACACAAAAACCTTTCTTCCACTCATGGTTAACGGTTGGCTGAAGCTATTTATTGGCAAACAACTGTGTTTACGCTTTTCAAATCAAAATGACAAAAGAAAGTACGTATATATGTGTACGTGTACGTATATATATAGTAAGTATATAGTATATATATATATATATATATATATATATATATATATATATATATATGTGTACTGTATTTATACTTTAGGAACTTGACATGTGTCTCAGATGGTTATTTCATATCATCTACATCATTGTGTTAATGTTTGTAGCTTGGACTCTGCTTTAACAAGTCCCTCCCCCACCACTTCCCAAACCACGGGTGATGACATCATCATCAGCATGAAGGGGTGGGGGTCCCACCACGCCTCAGTGGACCCCAGGTATTCAGCGCCAGTCGGCCCCTCGGCTTCAGATTCCTTCAGGACGTCGGTGCCAAAGATCTGCTCAGTGGGTCGAAGGAAATGTGTTGCTAGGCAACGAGTGTCTCCTGCACTGTGTGAGATGGAGGGAATGGAGGGAATGGGTGGAGGAGGAGAAAGAGAAGAACCAGTACATTCCATAATACATCAACTTTACAAATAGTTTTAGTATTTTCTTCTTCTTTGAGCTGCTCCCGTTAGTGGTGGCCACAGCGGATCATCTGCCTCCAACACCTTGTGTTCTGTGCATCCTCCTCCCTGACACCACCCGCCTGCATGTCCTCCCTCAGCACCTCCATCAAGCTTCTCTTTGGCTTCCTCTTTTCCTCTTGCCTGGCAGCTCCACCCTCAGCCTCCTCATCCCAATGTAACTCATGTCTCCTCCACACGTGTCCAAACCATCTCAATCTGGCCTCTCTCACTGTCCAACCTGAGCTGTCCCTGTAACGTCCTCATTTTTAATCCTGTCCATCCTTGTCCCTCCCAATGAAAACCTCCACATCCTCAACTCTGCCACCTCCACTTCATCCACCTGCCTTTTAGTCGGTGCCACCGCCTCTAAACCGTACAACATGGCTGCTCTGACTACCGCCCTCTACACCTCCCCCTTCACTCTGGCTGGAACCCTTCTGTCACACATCACTCCGGACACTCTTCTCCATCCGCTCCACCCTGCCTGTACTCTCTTCTCCACCCACTCCACGCTGCCTGTACTCTCTTCTTCACCTCTCTCCCGCACTCTCCGCTGCGTTGGAGGGTTGACCCCAAGTACTTGAACTCCTCCGCCTTCTCCACCTCCACTCCTTGCATTCTCAGCTTTTCTCCACCCTCCC
>NC_137197.1:935014-957514 GCF_960531495.2 Zeus faber
TGTTCGATATGTTCTACATGTTCTCTATGTTCTATATATGCTGTATTTTTATATGTTCTATATGTTCTGTATGTTCTATATGTTCTACTGTATATGTTCTATACATTCTATATATGCTGTATTTTATATATGTTCTGCATGTTCTGTAAGTTATACATGTTCTATATGTTCTGTATGTGTTATATGTTCTATATGTTCTATATGTTCTCTGTGATCTATATATGCTGTATGCTAGGTGTTAACCTGTTGTTCGTTGGTTGGTCTAACAAGCAGGTAACAGGTAAAAGCCGCATCCCCACACTCACTCGGGGGAGGAGCCCTGTCATGACCTGTCTATCTGCTCCTGGCTTGTTCCAACTGACCAACTCTCAATAAACTGCTGTTTACAACCCACTGTCTTCTGTGTCTCTGTGCCGGAGGGCCCTGGAAACGCCACTTGGGTGGCGTGTGGCAGGAGGAACTGCCACAATGTTCTATAGATGATGTATGTTGTGTATTTAGGGTTTTGTTTGTTGTGACTGTACCTGGAACAGTTTCTGGGCTTCAGGGACTTTGTTCCTCAGTCTTTCAGCAGAGGAGCTGAAGTTCTCTTCTGGCCGCCAGGGAGACTTTCTGCAGGAAGAGAGATGGAGATACATGAAGACACTACACTATATATACTACAGTACTCCCGACGTAGTAAAGATATGTAACACACTATTCCCTACGTATTAAAGATATGTATAGTACACTACCTCCTACGTAGTAAAATATGTATGTACCCTACTCCATGCATGGTATGAGTTTTACAGCCCAGTAAACTGATTAAACTGATTATGACTGTAATATATTTTTATTCAGACTACATAAGACATTTTTCTTGACTATATAATATTATTATACTGATTATATTTTGATTATGACAATATAATATACATGTTTGACTATATAATACTATTATTCTGATTATATACTATTTTGATTATGGCTGTATGATGAACATCTTTCTATTTGAACACACCACAGAGAAAGTCTTCTTTCATTTCTGCTTTTCTGCTCAGGCCAGCATGCAGGTGACACCTGGTCACCGTGGTTACCGTGGATACCGTGGTTACCTTATTTTAACACATTCACACACTGTTGTGTTTTCCCTCAAAGTGATTTCAGAAATAAACTTTTAAAACAGAAAGGTAGGTTCAGTTAAATGCAGATTTAATGACTTCTACGTGTTTACCCCACCCCACCTTACCATACCCCACCTAACTCCAGTACCTCATACCTAGTAACCCTGCAGTAACACTGTAGTAACACGTTAGCATCCCAGTAGTAACACAGAAGTAACCCTGTCGTAACACTCTAGTAACAAGGCAGTAACACGGTAGTAACCCTGTAGTAACCCTGTCGTAGCACTCTTGTAACACTGATGTAACACTCAAAGTCACTGATGTTGTTGTTGTTGTCCTTGTTGTTGTTATTGTCGTCGTTGTCGCCATTGATGTTGTTGTTGTCATTGTTGTTGTTATTGTCGTCATTGATGTTGTTGTCCTTGTTGTTGTTGTTGTCGTCATTGATGTTGTTGTTGTTGTCGCTGTCATTGTCCTTGTTATCGTCGTTGTTGTCGTCGTTGCTGTTGTCGTCATTGATGCTGTCGTCGTTTTCGTCGTTGTTGTCGTTGTACAACATAACATAACGTCCATGTTCAGAGGGATGGTAGCTCAGGAGGTAGAGCTGGTGGTCTAGTGATGTAAAGGTTGCTGGTTGGATCCCAGGCTCCTCCTGCTAGCATGCTGTAGTGTCCTTGAGCAAGACACTTAACCCCTCATTGCTCCTGATGGCTGCGTCCGTCAGTGTTTGAATAATTGTAAGTGGCTTTGGATAAAAGCGTCTGATCAATGACTACATGTTATGTTGCAATTCATCATGGGAAACTTCTACGTTCCACTCATGTTGTTCTTGTATTTACCCTTGAGCTGGAAACTGCTCCAGCGTGACAGGCGTGGTCTTCATGGTCAGTGTTGAAACGTTCCTGACGTCGCCACACTTGATGCAGACATGTTGGAGGTTGTGATACAAAATGTTTCTCACACTTCCTCCTCTGGAGTTTCGTGTTTCATTCTCTGTGATTCTTACGTCTGGTCTCAGGTAAATTATGGTGTTGTTGGTACTTGTGAGATCCACGGTCGTCAGCATCTTCATGGCTTCATAGCTCTGCTAATCCCGTTTTCTCCACCGATATTTACTCTTTGGTTACCAACACCGTCTCCATGAGTTTTAGGTGGAGTTCTCCAACCTGATGACATCAGTGATATTTATAACCCTTTTCACAACAAATAGGATTTTAATGACCATGTAGAACATCATCAAGGTTTGGATGTTTCAATACAAGATGGAAGGCGTGTTCTTCATCCAATGGAAGCTTGATGCATAAAGAACCATGAGTCAACTTCCTGTTCAGGAACTAGGATGAATGTTTGAATCTCAGGTCGCTGCACCATATCTGCTCTGATGGCTCCCAGCCTCATGGACGTCTCATCCATACCATTCATCCACCCACCCATCCACCCCCTTATCCACCCACCCATACCATTCATCCACCCACCCATCCACCCCCTTATCCACCCACCCATCCATCCATCCACCCACCCATCCACCATCAATCCATCCACTCATCCACCCACCCATCCACTCATCCACCCACCCATCCATCCACCCACCCATCCACTGTCCATCCATCCACCCACCCAGCCACCATCCCTCTGTCCACCCATCCATCCAGCCACCCATCCACCTGTCCATCCATCCATCCGTTCATCCATCCGTCTGTCCATCCATCCATCTGTCCATCCATCCATCCGTCTGTCCACCCACCCATCCATCCACCCGTCTGTTGAGGGTGTAGAGTGTCTTCCTCAGTAAAAGGGAAGTGACTCTGCTCCGCTCGGTGTTTGTTTCATTTCTGCTGAAGCTTCTCTCTGGTGAGTCACGTTCACATTTCCACAAATCAATAACTGTTGATCATTCATATTCATATCATCATTGCTACTGACAATTATGGACACCACTGTGGTTTGGAGAAAATAAACTGATTTAAAATGTCAAAATCTCAGAATTTAATTTTTAATATTGCATTATGACAATTGATGTCAATGTTTGATTTAGTTTTTCTTAATCCTGTTTCCCTGATATAAGCACATTATAAGGAATTTAGAAGTTTTATCTTAAAAATAGTTTTAAAAAGCGTGTATTCAGTAAAGAACACATTGGAAGCAGCAGAAGCAGCCGCTGCTTCAGGATCCAAAATGTTTTTTATCAAAACAAATCAGATAAAAACACTTTTCATGTGGTTTCATCTGATTTGAAATTTGCGTCAAAAAAAGTGTGAATATTTATTCAGATGAATATTCAATTTTTTATCAAACTTTTGAGTGCCACTATAATGATTCTAATAATAAATGTGGATATATGAGTGAAGTTAAAGTTATTTCTTGTGTTTATCAGTTGTGTGTGGTTCCTGTCAGATGGCGCTTCTCTCCCCGCTGCACCTGCTGCCCCCACTGCTGCCGCTGCTGCTGCTGCTGGGTGGTGTCGTGGTGTCGCTGCAGCAGACAGGCCTGTGGCGCCAACAGCCGCAAAGTGGCGGCGCTGACGAGCTGGATAAGAACACGACGTTCTGCTCCTGGAAGTGTCTCAAGTTCACGCTGCAGTGGCCAGGAGCCTTCTGCCTGGTACCCTGCTCTTTATCCTCATCCTCTTCCTGCTCTTCATCCTCCTCATCCTCTTCATCCTCCTCCTGCTCTTCATCCTGCTCTTCATCCTTCTCATCCTCCGTCTGCTCTTTATCATCCTCTCCCTGCTCTTCATCCTCACCCTGCATTAATAATGGAACCAACATTAGAATAAGTTGGAAAACAGCAAACTGACCCTTTAAATATCACCACTCATCAAATTAGTCATGTTTGCAACTTTTCTTTATATTTAAAGCATGTCTACTTCTGATGGAAGTAGAAACATTAATATCTTTAAGTATAAATATATGTATAAAATGTCTATTTCGATTTCCATCTTCATGAAGATATTTGATGAAAAACTCGAGTTCAACGTTTGATGTAAAATGCAGCAACATTGAAAAAGAAATTCATTTTCAACATCCATATTCACCCCATCTGTCCGTCTCACTGTCCGTCTGTCTCACTGCCTGCCTGCCTGTCTGTCTGTCTCAATGCCTGTCTGTCTGTCTCTCTAGGTGTTGGACAGCTGGTCAGACTGCAGAGTTCCTCAGAAAATCAACACATGGACCATCCACGGACTGTGGTGCACGGCACAATAAAAACAATACTAATCATAACAATAATAATAATGAGTGTAATAACAGTAATATTATTATTATTATTATTATTGTTATTATTATTATTATTATTATTAATAATAATAATAATAATAATAACAATAATAATAATAATAATGACACTTGTAATAACTAATATTATTATAATTATAATTGTAATTATTAATAATCATAACAATAACAATGTAAGTGTAAAAACAGTAATAATAACTATTATTACTATAACTAACTACTAATAATAACTCTTCCCAACAGGCCTCTGCGGGCTCACAACTGCTGCAGATGTTGGACCATGTTCCACTCGGATGTCGAGGTAAGATCCAATAAACTAAAATAATATCATATTACAAGAGAATAATATCACTGAAAACTAGAAAACAATGTCTCTACAGCTTCTTTTCAAAATGAGGTGAGAAGTGAATTTCATCAACAATGGCTCCTGATTGGAGGAGGAAGAGGAGGAAGATGAGGAGCATGAGGAGTAGGAAGAGGAGGAAAAGGAGGGGGAGAAAAAGGAGGAGGAAGAGGAGGAGAAGGAGGAGGAAGAGTAGGAGGAGGAGGAAGATGAGGAGGAGGAAGATGAGGAGGAGGAGGAGGAGGAGTAGGAGGAGGAGGAAGATGAGGAGGAGGAAGATGAGGAGGAGGAGGAGGAGGAGAGGAGGGGGAGGAGGAAGGTGAGAAGGAGGAAGAGAAGGAGGGGGAGGAAGAGGAGGATAAGTAGGAGGAGGAGGAGAAAGATGAGGAGGAGAAGTATTTAACATCGATTTGCAGTGGAATGTCCCTTTAACATCCTGGTGTCCCTCCAGGACTTACACTGTGAGCTGTCCCTGATGTGGCCGTCCTTCCTGAAGACAAAGTCAAACTTCCACTTCTGGTAAGACACGCCCACCCAAAGGGTCAGGGTCCTTAGGGGAAAGGGTCCATAGGGGACGGGGTCCACAGGGGACAGGGTCTTTAGGGGACAGGGTCCGTAGGGATCAGGTTCCTTAGGGGACAGGGTCTTTAGGGAACAGGGTCTTTAGGGGACAGGGTCCATAGAGGACAGTGTCCTTCTGGGACAGGGTACGTAGGGATCAGATTCCTTAGGCGATAGGTTCCTTAGGGGACAGGTTCCTTAGGTGACAGGGTCCATAGGGGACAGGGTCCATAGGGGACAGGGTCCACAGGGGACAGGGTCGTTAGGGGACAGGGTCCATAGAGGACAGGGTCCTTAGGGAACAGGGTCCATAGGGATCAGGTTCCTTAGGGAACAGGGTCTTTAGGGGACAGGGTCTTTAGGGGACAGGGTCCATAGAGGACAGTGTCCTTCTGGGACAGGGTACGTAGGGATCAGATTCCTTAGGCGATAGGTTCCTTAGGGGACAGGTTCCTTAGGTGACAGGGTCCATAGGGGACAGGGTCCATAGGGGACAGGGTCCACAGGGGACAGGGTCGTTAGGGGACAGGGTCCATAGAGGACAGGGTCCTTAGGGAACAGGGTCCATAGGGATCAGGTTCCTTAGGGAACAGGGTCTTTAGGGGACAGGGTCCATAGAGGACAGTGTCCTTCTGGGACAGGGTACGTAGGGATCAGATTCCTTAGGCGATAGGTTCCTTAGGGGACAGGTTCCTTAGGTGACAGGGTCCATAGGGGACAGGGTCCATAGGGGACAGGGTCCACAGGGGACAGGGTCGTTAGGGGACAGGGTCCATAGAGGACAGGGTCCTTAGGGAACAGGGTCCATAGGGATCAGGTTCCTTAGGGAACAGGGTCTTTAGGGGACAGGGTCCATAGAGGACTGCATCCATAGGGGACAGGGTCCATTTCCGTGGGAACGGGGTTGTTGTCCTGCAGGAGGTTCCCGTGGTAACAGGGTTGTTGTCCTGCAGGAGGTTACTGTGGTAACGGGGTTGTCCTGCACGAGGTTCCCGTTGTAACGGGGTTGTTGTCCTGCAGGAGGTTTCCGTGGTAACGGGGTTGTTGTCCTGCAGGAGGTTTCCGTGGTAACAGGGTTGTTGTTTTGCAGGAGGTTACTGTTGTAACAGGGTTGTTGTCCTGCAGGAGGTTTCCGTGGTAACGGGGTTCTTGTCCTGCAGGAGGTTTCCATGGTAACAGGGTTGTTTTCCTGCGGGAGGTTTCCGTGGTAATGGGGTTGTTGTCCTGCAGGAACCAGGAGTGGCAGAAGCACGGCGCATGTGCTGCGTGTGTGGAAGGGCTGAATTCGCCGCGGCTCTACTTCCTGCTCTGCATCAAACTGAGGAAGCAGTTTGACATTCACAGGTCAGATACACACACACATCAACAAGAACACACACACACACACACACACACATCAACAAGAACACACACACGTCAACAACGACCCACACATCAACAAGAACACACACACACACACATCAACAAGAACACACACATCAACAAGAACACACACACGCGTAAACAAGAACACACACATCAACAAGAACACCCACACACATCAACAAGAACACACACACGTCAACAAGAACACGCACATCAACAAGAACACACACACATCAACAAGAACACACACACATCAAAAAGAACACACACGCGTAAACAAGAACACACACACACATCAACAAGAACACACACGCATAAACAAGAACACACAAACACATCAACAAGAACACACACACGTAAACAAGAACACACACACACACAAACAAACAAGAACACACACACACGTCAACAAGAACACGCACATCAACAAGAACACACACACATCAACAAGAACACACACACACATCAACAAGAACACACACGCGTAAACAAGAACACACACACACATCAACAAGAACACACACGCATAAACAAGAACACACAAACACATCAACAAGAACACACACAAACAAACAAGAACACACACACACGTCAACAAGAACACGCACATCAACAAGAACACACACACATCAACAAGAACACACACACACATAAACAAGAACATACACACCCATAAAAAAGAACACACACACATCAACAAGAACACACGCGTGAACAAGAACGACACACACATCAACAAGAACACACACACATCATCAAGAAAACACACATCATCAAGAAAACACACGCGTAAACAATAACACACACATCAACAAGAACCCACACACACATAAACAAGAACACACACGCGCGTAAACAAGAACACACACACATCAACAAGAACACACACACGTTAACAAGAACACACACACACACACAAACAAGAACACACACACGCGTAAACAAGAACACACACATCAACAAGAAAACACACACACATCAACAAGAACACACACACACATCAACAAGAACACACACACACACAAACAAGAACACACACACGCGTAAACAAGAACACACACATCAACAAGAACACACACACACATCAACAAGAACACACACACACATCAACAAGAACACACACACACATCAACAAGAACACACACACACGTAAACAAGAACACACACACACATCAACAAGAACACACACGCGTAAACAAGAACACACACACACATCAACAAGAACACACACGTAAACAAGAACACACACACACACCACAACAAGAACACACACACACATCAACAAGAACACACACACGCGTAAACAAGAACACACACATCAACAAGAACACACACACACGTAAACAAGAACACACACACACGTAAACAAGAACACACACATCAACAAGAACACACACACGCGTAAACAAGAACACACACATCAACAAGAACACACACACGCGTAAACAAGAACACACACATCAACAAGAACACACACACACGGAAACAAGAACACACACACACGTAAACAAGAACACACACATCAACAAGAACACACACACACGTAAACAAGAACACACACATCAACAAGAACACACACACGCGTAAACAAGAACACACACATCAACAAGAACACACACATCAACAAGAACACACACACACGTAAACAAGAACACACACATCAACAAGAACACACACACACGTAAACAAGAACACACACATCAACAAGAACACACACACACGTAAACAAGAACACACACATCAACAAGAACACACACACACCTAAACAAGAACACACACATCAACAAGAACACACACACGCGTAAACAAGAACACACACATCAACAAGAACACACACACACGTAAACCAGAACACACACATCAACAAGAACACACACACGCGTAAACAAGAACACACACATCAACAAGAACACACACACACCTAAACAAGAACACACACATCAACAAGAACACACACACGCGTAAACAAGAACACACACATCAACAAGAACACACACATCAACAACAACACACACACGCGTAAACAAGAACACACACATCAACAAGAACACACACACACGTAAACAAGAACACACACACACGTAAACAAGAACACACACACACATCAACAAGAACACACACACACATCAACAAGAACACACACATCAACAAGAACACACACACGGAAACAAGAACACACACACGCGTAAACAGGAACACACACATCAACAAGAACACACACACACATCAACAAGAACACACACACACATCAACAAGAACACACACACGTGTAAACAAGAACACACACACACATCAACAAGAACACACACACACACATCAACAAGAACACACACACACACATCAACAAGAACATACACATCAACAAGAACATACACACCCATAAACAAGAACACACGCGTGAACAAGAACGACACACACATCAACAAGAACGACACACACATCAACAAGAACACACACATCAACAAGAACACACACACGGAAACAAGAACACACACACGCGTAAACAGGAACACACACATAAACAAGAACACACACACACATCAACAAGAACACACACACGTGTAAACAAGAACACACACACACATCAACAAGAACACACACACATCAACAAGAACACACACACGCGTAAACAAGAACGCACACATCAACAAGAACATACATCAACAAGAACACACACACACATCAACAAGAACACACACACGTAAACAAGAACACACACATGTGTAAACAAGAACACACACATCAACAAGAACACACACACACGTAAACAAGAACACTCACACACACATCAACAAGAATACACACATCAACAACAATACACACACACATCAACAAGAACACACATACACATCAACAAGAACACACACATAAACAACAACACACACACGCCTAAACAAGAACACACACACACGTAAACAAGAACACACACATCAACAAGAACACACATGTAAACAAGAACACACACACACACGTAAACAAGAACACACACACACGTAAACAAGAACACACACACACACATCAACAAGAACACACACATCAACAAGAACACACACATCAACAAGAACACACACATCAACAAGAACACACACATCAACAAGAACACACACATGCGTCAACAAGAACACACACATCAACAGGAACACACACACACATCAACAAGAACAGTGTGTGATGTTGTTTATGTGTGTATATTTGTTGTTTGTGTGTGTGTGTGTTGCTGTTTATGTGTGTGTTGCTAATAATGTGTGTGTTGCTGTTTATGTGTGCGTGTTGTTTGTGTGTGTTGCTGTTTATATGTGTGTTGTTGTTTATGTGTGTGTTGTTTATGTATGTGTTGTTTATGTGTGTGTTGCTGTTTATGTGTGTGTGTGTTGTTTATGTGTGTGTTGCTGTTTATATGTGTGTTGTTGTTTATGTGTGTGTTGTTTATGTATGTGTTGTTTATGTGTGTGTTGCTGTTTATGTGTGTGTTGTTGTTTATGTGTGTGTTGTTTATGTATGTGTTGTTTATGTGTGTGTTGCTGTTTATGTGTGTGTTGTTGTTTATGTGTGTGTTGTTTATGTATGTGTTGTTTATGTGTGTGTTGCTGTTTATGTGTGTGTTGCTGTTTATGTGTGTGTGTGTTGTTTATGTGTGTGTTGCTGTTTATGTGTGTGTGTTGTTTGTGTGTGTGTGTGTTGTTTGTGTGTGTGTGTTGTTTATGTGTGTGTTGTTGTTTATGTGTTTGTTGTTTGTGTGTGTGTTGTTTATGTGTGTGTGTTGTTCGTGTGTGTGTGTGTGTGTGTGTGTTCTGCAGGGTGCTGGGTGAAGCTGGCATCACTCCATCTTGCAGTCGCCCTTACAAGGTAAGAGTGTGTATACACACACACACACACACACACACGTACATACATACATACATACATATATACATATATACATATATATATATATTCTTTTTAATTTCAATAATATAAATATCACGTTGCAGCTCGCTGAGATCCACGACATCCTGACGCCGCTTTTAGGAATCGACCACGAGATCCAGTGTGTTACTGACGACCAGGTACCTGTCTGTACTTGTGTACATACATGCAGTATGTAGTCACAGTACCCGTCTGTACTTATGTACATACATGCAGTATGTAGTCACGGTACCTGTCTGTACTTGTGTACATACATGCAGTATGTAGTCACGGTACCCGTCTGTACTTATGTACATACATGCAGTATGTAGTCACGGTACCCGTCTGTACTTATGTACATACATGCAGTATGTAGTCACGGTACCCGTCTGTACTTATGTACATACATGCAGTATGTAGTCACGGTACCCGTCTGTGCTTGTGTACATACATGCAGTATGTAGTCACGGTACCCGTCTGTGCTTATGTACATACATGCAGTATGTAGTCACGGTACCCGTCTGTACTTGTGTACATACATGCAGTATGTAGTCACGGTACCCGTCTGTACTTGTGTACATACATGCAGTATGTAGTCACGGTACCCGTCTGTACTTATGTACATACATGCAGTATGTAGTCACGGTACCCGTCTGTACTTGTGTACATACATGCAGTATGTAGTCACGGTACCCGTCTGTACTTGTGTACATACATGCAGTATGTAGTCACGGTACCCGTCTGTACTTGTGTACATACATGCAGTATGTAGTCACGGTACCCGTCTGTACTTGTGTACATACATGCAGTATGTAGTCACGGTACCCGTCTGTACTTATGTACATACATGCAGTATGTAGTCACGGTACCCGTCTGTACTTATGTACATACATGCAGTATGTAGTCACGGTACCCGTCTGTACTTATGTACATACATGCAGTATGTAGTCACGGTACCCGTCTGTACTTATGTACATACATGCAGTATGTAGTCACGGTACCCGTCTGTACTTATGTACATACATGCAGTATGTAGTCACGGTACCCGTCTGTACTTATGTACATACATGCAGTATGTAGTCACGGTACCCGTCTGTACTTATGTACATACATGCAGTATGTAGTCACGGTACCCGTCTGTACTTATGTACATACATGCAGTATGTAGTCACGGTACCCGTCTGTACTTGTGTACATACATGCAGTATGTAGTCACGGTACCCGTCTGTACTTATGTACATACATGCAGTATGTAGTCACGGTACCCGTCTGTACTTATGTACATACATGCAGTATGTAGTCACGGTACCCGTCTGTACTTATGTAAATACATGCAGTATGTAGTCACGGTACCCGTCTGTACTTATGTACATACATGCAGTATGTAGTCACGGTACCCGTCTGTACTTATGTACATACATGCAGTATGTAGTCACGGTACCCGTCTGTACTTATGTACATACATGCAGTATGTAGTCACGGTACCCGTCTGTACTTATGTACATACATGCAGTATGTAATCACGGTACCCGTCTGTACTTATGTACATACATGCAGTATGTAGTCACGGTACCCGTCTGTACTTATGTACATACATGCAGTATGTAGTCACGGTACCCGTCTGTACTTATGTACATACATGCAGTATGTAGTCACGGTACCCGTCTGTACTTATGTACATACATGCAGTATGTAGTCACGGTACCCGTCTGTACTTATGTACATACATGCAGTATGTAGTCACGGTACCCGTCTGTACTTATGTACATACATGCAGTATGTAGTCACGGTACCCGTCTGTACTTATGTACATACATGCAGTATGTAGTCACGGTACCCGTCTGTACTTATGTACATACATGCAGTATGTAGTCACGGTACCCGTCTGTACTTATGTACATACATGCAGTATGTAGTCACGGTACCCGTCTGTACTTATGTACATACATGCAGTATGTAGTCACGGTACCCGTCTGTACTTATGTACATACATGCAGTATGTAGTCACGGTACCCGTCTGTACTTGTGTACATACATGCAGTATGTAGTCACGGTACCCGTCTGTACTTATGTACATACATGCAGTATGTAGTCACGGTACCCGTCTGTACTTATGTACATACATGCAGTATGTAGTCACGGTACCCGTCTGTACTTATGTACATACATGCAGTATGTAGTCACGGTACCCGTCTGTACTTATGTACATACATGCAGTATGTATTCACGGTACCCGTCTGTACTTATGTACATACATGCAGTATGTAGTCACGGTACCCGTCTGTACTTATGTACATACATGCAGTATGTAGTCACGGTACCCGTCTGTACTTATGTACATACATGCAGTATGTAGTCACGGTACCCGTCTGTACTTATGTACATACATGCAGTATGTAGTCACGGTACCCGTCTGTACTTATGTACATACATGCAGTATGTAGTCACGGTACCCGTCTGTACTTATGTACATACATGCAGTATGTAGTCACGGTACCCGTCTGTACTTATGTACATACATGCAGTATGTAGTCACGGTACCCGTCTGTACTTATGTACATACATGCAGTATGTAGTCACGGTACCCGTCTGTACTTATGTACATACATGCAGTATGTAGTCACGGTACCCGTCTGTACTTATGTACATACATGCAGTATGTAGTCACGGTACCCGTCTGTACTTATGTACATACATGCAGTATGTAGTCACGGTACCCGTCTGTACTTATGTACATACATGCAGTATGTAGTCACGGTACCCGTCTGTACTTATGTACATACATGCAGTATGTAGTCACGGTACCCGTCTGTACTTATGTACATACATGCAGTATGTAGTCACGGTACCCGTCTGTACTTATGTACATACATGCAGTATGTAGTCACGGTACCCGTCTGTACTTATGTACATACATGCAGTATGTAGTCACGGTACCCGTCTGTACTTATGTACATACATGCAGTATGTAGTCACGGTACCCGTCTGTACTTATGTACATACATGCAGTATGTAGTCACGGTACCCGTCTGTACTTATGTACATACATGCAGTATGTAGTCACGGTACCCGTCTGTACTTATGTACATACATGCAGTATGTAGTCACGGTACCCGTCTGTACTTATGTACATACATGCAGTATGTAGTCACGGTACCTGTCTGTACTTATGTACATACATGCAGTATGTAGTCACGGTACCCGTCTGTACTTATGTACATACATGCAGTATGTAGTCACGGTACCCGTCTGTACTTATGTACATACATGCAGTATGTAGTCACGGTACCCGTCTGTACTTATGTACATACATGCAGTATGTAGTCACGGTACCCGTCTGTACTTATGTACATACATGCAGTATGTAGTCACGGTACCTGTCTGTACTTATGTACATACATGCAGTATGTAGTCACGGTACCCGTCTGTACTTGTGTACATACATGCAGTATGTAGTCACGGTACCCGTCTGTACTTATGTACATACATGCAGTATGTAGTCACGGTACCTGTCTGTACTTATGTACATACATGCAGTATGTAGTCACGGTACCCGTCTGTACTTGTGTACATACATGCAGTATGTAGTCACGGTACCCGTCTGTACTTGTGTACATACATGCAGTATGTAGTCACGGTACCTGTCTGTACTTATGTACATACATGCAGTATGTAGTCACGGTACCCGTCTGTACTTATGTACATACATGCAGTATGTAGTCACGGTACCCGTCTGTACTTATGTACATACATGCAGTATGTAGTCACGGTACCCGTCTGTACTTGTGTACATACATGCAGTATGTAGTCACGGTACCCGTCTGTACTTATGTACATACATGCAGTATGTAGTCACGGTACCCGTCTGTACTTATGTACATACATGCAGTATGTAGTCACGGTACCCGTCTGTACTTATGTACATACATGCAGTATGTAGTCACGGTACCTGTCTGTACTTATGTACATACATGCAGTATGTAGTCACGGTACCCGTCTGTACTTGTGTACATACATGCAGTATGTAGTCACGGTACCCGTCTGTACTTGTGTACATACATGCAGTATGTAGTCACGGTACCCGTCTGTACTTATGTACATACATGCAGTATGTAGTCACGGTACCTGTCTGTACTTATGTACATACATGCAGTATGTAGTCACGGTACCTGTTAGTAAAACGTGGAACGATGTCGCTTAAATGAATCTAAATATATTTTAATGTTCAAAGTCGCAGCATCTGCCTGGATGGAGGAGCTGGAATGCTGCTGCTCCTCCTGCTGCTCCTCCTGCTGCTCCTCCTGCTGCTCCTCCTGCTGCTCCTCCTGCTCCTCCTCCTGTTCCTCCTGCTGCTCCTCCTCCTGCTCCTGCTGCTCCTCCCCATATTGTTGCTCCTCCTCCAGTTTCTCCTGCTCCCCCTTCTGTTCCTCCTGCGGCCCCTCCGTCTGTTCCTCCTGCTCCTCCTCCTGTTCCTTCTGCTCCTCCTGCTGCTCCTCCTCCTGTTCCTCCTGCTCCTCCTCCTGTTCCGTGTCCTCCTGCTCCTGCTGCTCCTCCCCATATTGTTGCTCCTCCTCCAGTTTCTCCTGCTCCCCCTTCTATTCCTCCTGCTCCTCCTCCTGTCCCTGCTCCTCCTCCTGTTCCTGCTGTTCCTCCAGCTCCTCCTCCTGTTCCTCCTGCTCTCCTCCTGTCCCTGCTGCTCCTCCTCCTGTTCCTGCTGCTCCTCCTCCTGTTCCTGCTGCTCCTCATCCTATTGTTGCTCCTCCTCCTGTTCCTCCTGTTCCTCCAGCTCCTCCTCCTGTTCCTGCTGCTCCTCCTCCTGTTCCTCCTGTTCCTCCAGCTCCTCCTCCTGTTCCTCCTGCTCCTCCTCCTGTTCCTGCTGCTCCTCCTCCTGTTCCTCCTGTTCCTCCAGCTCCTCCTCCTGTTCCTCCTGCTTCTCCTCCTGTCCCTGCTGCTCCTCCTCCTGTTCCTCCTGCTGCTCCTCCTCTAGTCGTGGTTCCTTTGCAGCAGTTGGACCTTGAAGACCTGACTCCTGCAGCCTCCTCTGAAAAGTTGAGGTTGAGATGTTACTGGAACTGACGCATTTCTTTGGCTGATCTGCAGCAACTCTGTCGTCTCCTCCTTTGCCGGTTCTCCTCGTCCACTTTTCCCGGGTCATCTCCTCCTTTCCCGGGTCTCCTCCTCCTCCTCCTCCTCCTTCCCGGTTCGTCTCCTCCTTCCTGGGTTGTCTCCTCTTCCTTGGGTCTTCTCCTCCGTTCCCAGGTCATCTCCTCCTTCCCAGTTCGCCTCCTCCTTGCTTGGTTGTCTCCTCCTCCTCGGGTCATCTCCTCCTCTTCATTTCCTGGGTCATCTCCTCCTTTCCCAGGTCTCCTCCTCCTTCTTTCCTGTGTCTCCTCCTCCTCCTTTGCCGGTTCGTCTCCTCCTTCCTGGGTTGTCTCCTCCTCCTCGGGAGGAGAAGAGAAGAGAGTACAGGCAGGGTGGAGCGGGTGGAGCAGAGAGTACAGGCAGGGTGGAGTGGGTGGAGAAGACAGTACAGGCAGGGTGGAGCAGGTGGAGAAGAGAGTACAGGCAGGGTGGAGTGGGTGCAGAAGAGAGTACAGGCAGGGTGGAGTGGGTGGAGAAGATACTACAGGCAGGGTGGAGCAGGTGGAGAAGAGAGTAGAGGCAGGGTGGAGTGGGTGGAGAAGAGAGTACAGGCAGGGTGGAGCGGGTGGAGAAGAGTGTCCGGGGTGATCGGTGACAGAAGGGTTCCAGCCAGAGTGAAGGGGGAGGTGTAGAGGACGGTGGTGAGAGCAGCCATGTTGTACGGTTTAGAGGCGGTGGCACCGACTAAAAGGCAGGTGGATGAAGTGGAGGTGGCAGAGTTGAGGATGTGGAGGTTTTCATTGGGAGGGACAAGGATGGACAGGATTAAAAATGAGGACGTTACAGGGACAGCTCAGGTTGGACAGTGAGAGAGGCCAGATTGAGATGGTTTGGACACGTGTGGAGGAGACATGAGAGTTACATTGGGAGGAGGAGGCTGAGGGTGGAGCTGCCAGGCAAGAGGAAAAGAGGAAGCCAAAGAGAAGCTTGATGGAGGTGCTGAGGGAGGACATGCAGGCGGGTGGTGTCAGGGAGGAGGATGCACAGAACACAAGGTGTTGGAGGCAGATGATCCACTGTGCCACCACTAACAGCAGCACAAATATAAAGAAGACCCTGTTTATTCTATTTTAGTGTATTAACTTGATTTACTGTATTCACTCTTCTTTACCCTTTTTACTCTATTTACATGTTTTACTGTATTTACGGCATTTACTTGATTTAGCCGATTTGCACTTTTTACTATATTTACTGGTTTTACATATTTTACTGCATATACTCTGTTTACTATATTTACTGTATTTATTCTATTTACTGTATTTCCATTTTTGACTGTATTTACACATTTTATAGAGATATGTGCAAGATATGTTCTATACACTTAGTACTCTGGTTCCTATTTTTTTTATTTGTATGTTTCTATATATTTGATATTGTTTATAGTGTGTACCTTGATATGCTCTCTAATTTCTGCTGTCCCCCTTTTTGCTGCTGGAACGATGAAAATTTCCCCAACAAAGCTTTAAAGCTTTACTCTATTTAACCATTTTACGATTTTTACACTTTTAACTGCATTTACACTTTTTAATTGTATTCACACTTTTTTTACTGAATCAACACATTTTACTGTATTTACACAATTTGCTGTATTTACACCTTTACTGTATTTATTCTATTTACATTTTACTATATTTAAACATATTATTGTATTTATTTTATTTACTGTATTTAGTTTTTACTGTATTTACACGTTTAACTGTTTTTACTTTATTTACTGGCTGAAACACATTAAAAAGGAAACAATTTAACTTTTAATAGGACACAGCTGGAGCATTCCAGGTGACACATAAGGCTGCTTGAGAAGCTGTCATCAAGGCAAGGGGTGGCTAAATTGAAGAATCTGACCTTGAATGCATATTTGACCTTGAGGACATGTTTGACCTTGAATGCATATTTGACCTTGAATACGTTTGACCTCAAAAATTTGTTCAACATTGAATGTACAATACGTGCCTCTAACCCTGAATCTATATATTTGACCCTGAATATGTTTAATGTTGAATGTATGGATGACCTTGGATTCATGTTTATTTTACTTTGAATCTATGTATGACTTTGAATGTAAGTCACTACATGGATAATGGATGCAGTATTTATATTCAAAATAGCAGTATTAGTGCCTCAGTACTGTGAGTAGTAGAAGTAGCACTTCATTAGTACCGTTAGTAGTCATACCTCATTAGTAACATTAGTAGTATAAGTACTTTATTAGTAGTAGTACCTCATTAGTACTGTTAGTAGTATTAGTGAGTACTTCCCTGTGTGTCCAGCAGAGGGAGGTCTGGTTCCAGGTGAAGATCCCTCTCTCTCGGAACCTGACTCTGGGATGCCGTCACCGTGACGACCTGCAGGAGGAGGCGGGTGTGGCTGCTGGGCGGAGTCTCTCTTCTGGGCATCCCTGTCCCGACCACGCCCCCTTCTACTACTTCCCCATCGACCACCTCAAACCGCACCAGCCCTGCGGCTGAGACGCCTTCACATTCTTTTATATATAGAACTTTGAAATTCAATGTTTTCTCCCCCTTTAAATAGTTGACGCAGCAGCAGTTCAACGTGAGGTCATGTTTTCTGATACGCTCCTTTCATATTTCAATCATTAATAGTAATCCTGGGTGAAAGAAAAGAAACATTCTTCACTCTTTTCAAGATTCAATTAAACCTTAACTCACTCATGAGGCGTGTGTTGTGTACTTTTAGACATATGATACACGCCCCGCACACGACGCCCTATACAGACCAGCTCCTGCAGGAGGCTCCTCAGGTAGTGAAGTGTCTTAGGCCGCCATGTTTGATTGTCAGGTATTTGTTTGGTATGTAGAGGTGGAGTGGAGTACAGATGTAGTGAAGTACATTTGCAGTGGAGTACAGATACTTTGAATTCTTTCTTCTGTTTAGTCTTAAAAAAAACAATGAAAACTCTGCGACGCTGAAAATCTATTTATTGACATCGAGTCGTTTAGAATCAAATCACAAAAATAAAAAGGACAGAAAACCGATCAGAGATCACTAAAACCAAATAGGAACGAACAACGACCAATCAGGGCTCAGCAAAAGAGGGGGGCTGTCTCTCTATCTGTCCCCCTCCCTCCCTTGCTACCTGGCTGTCTCTCAGTGCTCCAGCCTGCCCAGGTATCTCAGGTTGAGGATCTTCAGCTGTCCGTCCAGCTCCATGCGCACGATGCCGTCGTCCCCGTCAATGCTGAGCAGCGTCCCGGTGGCTTCACGGTCCTCCCCCTGGATCACCTTCACCTGGAGTGAGTAAGGTAGAGAGGGAGTCAGGGAGACGGGTTCAAAGACCAAGAGGCATGGGGACAGAGGGACAGACAGGTACCTTGTTGTTCTTGGCTGGTGTTACTGGCTCCAGGTGATCGCTGCTGATGCTGACGACTTTCTCTGTGTCCTGGATGAAGACCGAGCACATCCCACCCTACACACACACACACACACACACACACACACACACACACACACACACACACACACACACACACACACACACACACACACACACACACACACACACACACACACACACACACACGAGAATCATTACTTTGAAACCACCAAACCCAGGTGACATCTCAGTCCTGGAAGAGCTTCTTGACCTGCCACTGAACACGATCTGGATCCACCAGACCTTTTGAGGGGGAAAAAAACAAAAAACCCAGAACGGACGCTACCAGAGAAGTTCACCTGTTTATCCAGGTGGAGGTAGAGAGCCTCCAACCACAGTGGCGAGAGGTGAACATCTACTAACAGTGCTACTATCTGTGGCAGCAGCATGGCTCCTTCCAGGGTTGGAAAGTGTCAATGTTTCTGTTCAATGTCTTTCTCGTGGGGTGGAGTGACCCTGGACTTTAGAATTCAACATATGGCACAAACCCCAGAGGCTTTGCAAACCACTCCCACAGCAGGATGGGAGTGTGTGAGTAGATCCAAAACCTGAACCCCCTGAACTCAACTTTCTCGAGACAAGGCAACAGATTGGGCTTAGTTTTTAGACCAGCGCTGGGTTCCCGTCCCACGGACTCCTCCCTCTGCTGACGGAGCCCCCGTCTCCACATGCAATAACCCTAAACCCATGTTATTTAATCAGTGTGATCATTTCACCCTGTCCTACACTCTCTGCTGCGGTTCAGCCGACAAGCAAGCCGAGCGCTTGGTCCCGACGTTCCGGCACCGCACCCCGAACTGTAAAAGACACATCTAGGGACTGAGCGCCATTTTTAAGAAGGAAAATAATAAAATGTAAGAAAATAAAGACCTGTCTCCGTAGACACTGGACGGGTTTCAGTTTCTTGCCTTTGCAGCCGAGCTCCACGGTTGGGAGTCGCCATTTTTCCCAAGAAAAAAGGTCTTCCCGAAAATGAACCATTTTTGAAAGCTTTGTACAAAATTAATATCCGTAAAAACCCACTTTTTGTGCTTTGTTTGGATTCTCCACCCCTACCTTACGGCAATGTTACTGCTTCCCTTTTCCACACCTGCTTCCAGTCACAGCCGTACCGACTATTTGCTGTAAATGATACGAGGTCTAGAGTGGGGAAATTTACACAACGACTTTTATGGAACATGAAGACTGGATCCTGTTCCCACACGACGCCAATATTTTCCCATTTCCAGTAAATTTACGGCTTTGAGTGCAAGTGGGAAGGGGTCTTTTGTGAGTGTGTGTTCAAATGTGTGTGCTTTCATGTGTGCAGTGGTGTGTTACAGTGTATGTTACCGTGACACTGCGGACCACGCCAGTCTGTCCGCTCAGGTCCAGGAAGGAGTCTCGGACTCGAACCAGCACGTCGGTGGTCGCCCAGTCGCTGCTGCCTTGCTCGATACTGGAGCCGGGTGTGTGGGGGTTGTAAGCCCCTGGGGAGGGAGCGCCAGGGGTCATGGGACTGTAGCCCACTGGACTGGGGCTGGGACTGGCCTGCAAGAGGAGACATACAGAAATGAAAAAGGTGTAAGAAAACGTGCCGGGTAAGACCACAAGGACCAGTTATTCCAAATGTCCCAGTTTTTAAGGCTGAACAGTATGAACAGGAAGTGTGTAAAGAGGAAGTGTACCTGGTAGGCCATGGGAGAGGGCGTGGGGTGGTAGCTAGCAGGGGAGTGGGTGTTCTGGTAGCCTACAGGCGAAGGCGCCACCTGGTGGTAGCTCTGAGGACTGGGACTCGGCTGGTAGGAGCCCTGAGGGGATGGAGCAGCATACGGAGAATACTGCTCTGTGTTATACCTGGAGGGAGGGAGGGAGGGAGAGAGGGAGAGAGGGAGAGAGAGAGAAAGAGAGAGAGAGAGAGAAATGTCGCATTGCTGTCAAGTGAAATCAGTCCATTCTGGCGATTTAGACTTCCTGGTGGTGTGACCCTCTACACTAGGGCTGAACGATTAATCAAATTCAAACAGACATCGCAATGCGATAGAATGCAGTATTCTAAATAGCAAAGGCTGGGGTTAAAAACTAAATAAATAAATAAAAGCGTTTTCTTTTTAATTTTACACAATCCAATCAATAGGCCAGTGAGGCGGCCGGGTATCACGCCATTCTGAGCGGTGGAGGGAACGATTGGGGTACCCCTGTCTCCCTTTCTGACGGTACCCAAGATGCTCTCACCAGTGATGGGCTACCTGTTTTTATTGGATGTCTCCTCATGGAACTAAACAGCCATGTGGACACTTTCTCTGTGACTCTGACCGTACATGCTATACTTAAATAAAGTATGCACTTACATGAAAGTACATACTATAAAAATATATATTGCTTGTGTTTCGTGAAAATACGGAAGATAAGAAACTTAAAAATATATATACTAAAACGCAATATTGGTAGGAATTAATTAATTATTATTATATTATTATTAACTAAATAACAAACTAACTAAAAACTAAATAAATTGCATTTTCCCAAATGGTTCAGCCCAACTCGGCACCACATGGGGGTTAGAGCTCTCTGTACTCACATGGCAGGGGTGCCAGGGGTCTGCGGGTTGTACTGGGGGTTGACCTGTGGAGAAGGGACTTCTGGGTAGCCCGGCGTCTGGGGGTTGGGCGTCCCTCCGTAGCCTTGGGGGGACGGGGACGGCTCATCCTCGTAGCCAAAGTCATACTCATCATCGTTCCTGCATCAACCGAAAACAAATGCACACAGGGGTTCAAGGGGGCTGCTCTTCCTGCTCCCAAACTGAGCTTCTTCTCTCCACGGAATGAATCGGGTAAAAGCAAATCCTCTCAGACATTATAAGACCTTTTTAAAGACAGTTTTGTACTAAATCCAAGAAAAATGGGCATTTTCAAAACACAACCACATTCTGGTTCATTCTGAGCTTTTGCAGGAACTGGAAACATCCAGTCCTTAGGGGAAAAAAAAAAAAAAAAAGATAAAAACCATCTTTGGTCGGATGTCACACTCTACATTACCCCATGTTGCAATACATGAGCACATTTGGGGATATGTAACTTAAATTCTGTACTTATTCATGGCAAACAATTTTTGGCCAATCGTACTGTCTCACACACACACACACACACACACACACACACACACACACACACACACACACACACACACACACACACACACACACACACACACACACACACACCTGGAGGGTGTGTTGGGGTTGTTGGGGTCCCATGCCCCGCTCTGTCCGGGGGTCCTGCTCCCATCATGCAGCGGGGTTTGCGAGCCGTAATGAGGCGTTCGACTTCCTGGTTGGGGGTCAGAGGTCAAATGTGTGATCAGAGACAGGAAGTAGATCCTTTCATGGAGCGTTTACCTTCTTATTCAGAGCGGTATGATATGGTTTACGAGAAGTTAATTTATGCAGGAGCATAAGCAGGAGGCACTATGGGATATTTCCTGATCGGGAAAACT
>NC_137197.1:962514-1030014 GCF_960531495.2 Zeus faber
AGAGGTGGACGGTGGGAGATGCTCGGTAGAGGTGGACGGTGGGAGATGCTAGGTAGAGGTGGACGGTGCCAGATGCTCGGTAGAGGTGGACGGTGGCAGATGCTAGGTAGAGGTGGACGGTGGCGGATGCTAGGTAGAGGTGGACGGTGGCGGATGCTAGGTAGAGGTGGACGGTGGGAGATGCCACGTAGAGGTGGACAGCTAGAGATGCTAGGTAGAGGTGGACAGTGGCAGATGCTAGGTAGAGGTGGACGGTGGACGGATGCTAGGTAGAGGTGGACGGTGGGAGATGCCACGTAGAGGTGGACAGCTAGAGATGCTAGGTAGAGGTGGACAGTGGCAAATGCTAGGTAGAGGTGGACAGTGGCAGATGCTCGGTAGAGATGGACGGTGGCAGATGCTAGGTAGAGGTGGACGGTGGCGGATGCTAGGTAGAGGTGGACGGTGGCGGATGCTAGGTAGAGGTGGACGTGGGAGATGCTAGGTAGAGGTGGACGTGGGAGATGCTAGGTAGAGGTGGACAGTGGCAGATGCTAGGTAGAGGTGGACGTGGGAGATGCTAGGTAGAGGTGGACAGTGGCAGATGCTAGGTAAAGGTGGACAGATAGAGATGCTAGGTAGAGGTGGACAGTGGCAGATGCTAGGTAGAGGTGGACAGTGGCAGATGCTAGGTAGAGGTGGACGGTGGCAGATGCTCGGTAGAGATGGACGGTGGCAGATGCTAGGTAGAGATGGACGGTGGCAGATGCTAGGTAGAGGTGGACGGTGGCGGATGCTAGGTAGAGGTGGACGGTGGCGGATGCTAGGTAGAGGTGGACGTGGGAGATGCTAGGTAGAGGTGGACGTGGGAGATGCTAGGTAGAGGTGGACAGTGGCAGATGCTAGGTAGAGGTGGACGTGGGAGATGCTAGGTAGAGGTGGACAGTGGCAGATGCTAGGTAGAGGTGGACGGTGGCAGATGCTAGGTTGAGGTGGACGGTGGCAGATGCTCGGTAGAGGTGGACGGTGGCAGATGCTCGGTAGAGGTGGACGGTGGCAGATGCTCGGTAGAGGTGGACGGTGGCAGATGCTCGGTAGAGGTGGACAGTGGCAGATGCTAGGTAGAGGTGGACGGTGGCAGATGCTCGGTAGAGGTGGACGGTGGCAGATGCTAGGTTGAGGTGGACGGTGGCAGATGCTCGGTAGAGGTGGACAGTGGCAGATGCTCGGTAGAGGTGGACAGTGGCAGATGCTAGGTAGAGGTGGACGGTGGCAGATGCTCGGTAGAGGTGGACGGTGGCAGATGCTAGGTAGAGGTGGACGGTGGCGGATGCTAGGAAGAGGTGGATGGTGGCGGATGCTCGGTAGAGGTGGACGGTGGCGGATGCTCGGTAGAGATGGACGGTGGCAGATGCTAGGTAGAGATGGACGGTGGCAGATGCTAGGTAGAGGTGGACGGTGGCGGATGCTAGGTAGAGGTGGACGGTGGCAGATGCTCGGTAGAGGTGGACGGTGGCGGATGCTCGGTAGAGGTGGACGGTGGCGGATGCTCGGTAGAGGTGGACGGTGGCGGATGCTCGGTAGAGGTGGACGGTGGCGGATGCTCGGTAGAGGTGGACGGTGGCAGATGCTCGGTAGAGGTGGACGGTGGCGGATGCTCGGTAGAGGTGGACGGTGGCAGATGCTAGGTAGAGGTGGACGGTGGCGGATGCTCGGTAGAGGTGGACGGTGGCGGATGCTCGGTAGAGGTGGACGGTGGCGGATGCTAGGTAGAGGTGGACGGTGGCAGATGCTAGGTAGAGGTGGACGGTGGCGGATGCTAGGTAGAGGTGGACGGTGGCAGATGCTAGGTAGAGGTGGACAGTGGGAGATGCTAGGTAGAGGTGGACGGTGGCAGATGCTAGGTAGAGGTGGACAGTGGGAGATGCTAGGTAGAGGTTGACGGTGGGCTTGAGCTCTCAGTCAATTCCGAATGCCTCTGCGTGCTCCTCTGTGTTTTCTCCACCATTATCACCCACGTTGTTGTTATGGTGACCGGGTTGGGGGAATCTCTGCCAGCCATGCTGGGTCAATTGAAAACGTATCTAATAAACGGTGCATTTAAGAGTGTATTCCTGTCGTAGGACTTTAATGCCAGTGAATTTCTGGCGAGAAAATATTTAGAGCATATTCTGGTCTTCTAGCCTCCCTGGAACTCTTACCTGATTTTCTCTGCATCAAACAGCCTTTGAGCAGGTCTTTTGAACTTCTTCCTCTTTGCAAACCAGTCTTTCTGCAAGACAAACAGACAGCCAGCCACACAGACAGTCAGTACAGACAGACAGCTGCAGAGAACTATATCTAGTTAAAGGTATACGTAAAATATATTTGGGAAAAAAATTGCAGGTAAGGTAGGTAGATGATTGATGATGATTAGAACAGTCTCCTTAACTTCAGATAGTAAGGTAACTTAAGGTAAGTGGATCTAACCAGTACTTTTCTGGTAGTTAAGTATACATTTAAGAATAAAGTGAGTAGGTTCATCTACAGGTAAGGTAATAATTATTATGGTTAATTAAGTATTAGGTTCATTAGTAGGTTCAGGGTTTTTAGGTCAGAAATGTTACCTGATGCAGAAGAACTGTACTAATTTTGACAAAAAGAAACATATGGAATGTGAATATGAATAAAATCAGACAAGGGGTTTTTGTTGAAATTAAGAATACTATTTAGAGGGTTAATTTTGGCATTACAAAATTGAAAAAAAATATTTTTAAGTCCTTTTTGAGCACTCATTTTTGTTTTCAAGGGCTTCACGCAAAACAAATACTCCATTTTCAATGTGATCTTAAATAATGAACATATAATATGATTGAATCGTCTAGTATTTAATATAGTATGTCTATAATTAATCTCATTGTCATCGACTATTATCAGTGTATTTCCAACCATGCTGGATTCAATTTACATTTCCCTGGCATCATCTATGTCATAAAAGTGATTCTAGACATGTTCTATTACATTATGATTTGAAGAACAAACCAAGGTGAATATCACAGGTTTTCAATTATGTTTTTTTCAAGGACTTTTCAAGCACTTCAACACAAAAGGGACTATTTCCAAGGTCTATCCAGTAAGTGTGTGTGTGTGTGTGTGTGTGTGTGTGTGTGTGTCTCTGCACCCACCAGGCTCATTTTGGCCTTGATGCGGTCCAGTTCTATTCTAGGAATCATCTTCAGAGAGATCGTGTTCTGACTCGGTTCCACGTAATCCACCTGCACAGAACAAAACAGTTATTTAAACCCACTTCAGTTATTTAAACCCACTTCAGTTATTTAAACCCACTTCAGTTATTTAAACCCAATCCACTTTCCCCATTCAAGTTTCCTCCGATCAGAAAATGGGGATGTGGTTAGTAGTCACACCTTATCATCACCATTGCAACCAGTGATAAGAAAGCACATTTTCATCTACACTAACACTACGAGTGAATGTCAGTAATACAGACACTCATAACAATAATATTATAATAAATGTATTATAATTACTATTATAGCGACAACTGAAATCAGTGAACTCCATCAGTATTGTATGGAATTTTATAAAAGAATACCAAATAAAACAACACGATATTCCAAACATATATTGTTTTAAAAAGAAAGTACAATTCTCTGTCAAATAAAAAATGTATTGCTAATTTAATTGACCAATAAAAAATACATAACATATTTAAATTACTGAAATTAATTAATGTGCAGAATATTTAACGTAAGGGGAAATTGGTTGTATTCGTTCCAAAAAAAGTATCAATATATTAATTTGCTAAATGGAATACCAGCCAGATTGAAAATGAATGGTGTGTGCTTCTGAACCCAGATGGATAGATCTGCTGATCTATCCCAGATCTGCTGGTCCTCAGACCCAGCCTACCTGCGCAATGTCGTCCTTGTAGAGCCCCCTCTTGAGCCGCACCCAGGACTTGGGCTTCAGGTTGGTGACCTCCTTCACCACCTTCAGCACATCCGTCATCTCCTTGATGGGAACCATCTGCTGGTTCCAGAAGCCCATGCGCAGGTTGCCCACGCCCTCGATGGCAGCCTTCACGTGCGTCTGCTTGTATGACTCCACGTAGATGTAGCCTTTTACGTGCTCGGGAGCCACCACCGACTTGATCTGCAGGGGCTGCAACCAAAAGGGATGGGGGATAGAGAGAGAGAGATGGAGGTGGAACCAGGGTTTAATGGATTTCCTTTAAATTGACAGTTAATCAGCTGTTAGTCATTTGTTTCACGTTATCTGAAGCAGGAGACAATTGTTCTAACATCTGAAGCATCCCCGGGCTTTAGAGGTTTGAACGTCAAACATTGATGCGGCACAGGCCGCACTAACAGACCGACACCCTGCCAGAACCGTCCACCCCACAGGCCGGCCGGCGGGTCCCCAATGAGAAGCCTAGCAGCAGGAGCAAGGCCGACAGCTGCCTTCCACACCCCAACCGCCTGGCCGGGTCGCAGCACGCCCACCTCCCATAGCCGGAGGTGCCCCCTGCCTGAGTGTGCCAGTGTATATGTTCGAGGCTAATATGAGTAGAAATAAAAAGGCAGGACAGACGAGAAGCACGTCAGGGCAAGAGCTTGACAGGCAAGATTGCAGCCGCCGACCACATCCCCACCCACATAGCTCACACCCAACCTGTCCTGTAAAACCTTGGCCTTTTGTGTGGTATAAGTATTGAATTTGTGTTCTGGCACTGGGAGAGATAGGCGAAGCACAACCAGATCAACACAGGGGTGCGGTAGGTCGGGCAGCGGCTACACAGACACCGCACCCGACTTACCATGCCCCAGTGCCCCTACCCTGTTTTACCAATTGAGTAATTTTAGTTTCTTGATGATTGTTAAGGCGATCAAAATGGGTTGAGAGGTGGGTTAACTGAGGAGAGGTCGTCAAGGAGACATACAGACAGGGAGACTGGAATGCTGTGACACAGAAGGGTTGATATCTTCTTGGTGATGTTGGTCCAGAATGTTTGGATAGGTGGGCAGAGCCAGAAGGCATGAAAGTAGTCATCTCTGGTATCAAGGGAAGAGTGAGAGCAAACGTCTTTATCCACAAAACCCATTTTGAACATTTTGTGTTCCGTGATATGAGCTATGTGCAGAATGTTATGTTGGATGAGTTGCATTTTGGAGTCGTGGGGCACAAGGTGTTGTTGCAAATAAGATTCCACAGGTTGATATCGGTGGGAACAGCAAGATCTCTTTCCCATTCCATGGTAGGTAAAGACAAAGTGTCGTCTGATTTAAATAAAAGTTTGTATATTCTGGAAAAGGGATTGATGTTCAATCATCTAAGGTGATTGTAGGATGTAATTTGATTTGAACTTTTAGAGACTGCTGTAGTGAAGGAATTGAAGGAAGCTGTGACCACCGATATTATACCTTTGGGTTCAGGTTGGGAAGGATATAAGCACATTTTTTTGAAAAATTTGTTCCAGATGAGTAATTCCTTTTCTTTTTCAAGACCTAAAGATTATTGGTTTGTTTTTAACCAGAAAATCTGGGTTGTGGCAGATTGGGTGAAATTGTTTGGAGATAAGAGTGTAACCACTGAGTTTGAGGAAGCTCCGCCAGGCTGACAGAGTCGTTGTGATGAACGTTTTTTTTTTTAAAGCAATTGTGTTTCCTTATTGATTCAGTAAAGAATGGGAGATCAGATATTGATAACTCCTGACATTCTGTTTTTTCAATGTCTCGCCATCCATAGCCCAATTGTAGCTCTGGTTGTAACTATTAAATTATAAATTGAAGATGGTTCCCTAGATAGTAGTACCTGAAGTTTAGGGCTGTTGCTCTTTAAATTCTCGGTTTCTTCTATTTCCAATATAATTTATTAATAATTGAGTCTAGAGTATTAAACAAATTTACTGTTGGTTGGACTGGGTTTATTGAAAAATAAAATTTATTTTTGGTAGTATGTATTCATTTTCACTGCTGCTATCCTACCCATTAGTGAGATGGGTAGGTGGTTCCATCAAGTGAGGTCTTCGTCAATGGATTTTAGCAAAGGAGTAAAGTAAAGGGTAAACAAATCTGACAGATTGTTGGAGATAACAATACCAAGGTATCTTAAGCAGCTTTCACAAATGCACCCCAGACCATGTCCAGATAATCAGGTCCGGACCTGAATAGTTTTCCCATTCTCACATGTAGCAAAAAAAACGGAGATTGTCCGTGTCAAACACCTTTACACTACATGGAACTACGTGGTGCCAAGCATTATTCTTGCTAATGTCCAGTCCCTGGAGAACCAGATGGATGACCTTAGAGCGAGGATTAAATTCCAACGGGATACGAGAAACTGTTGGGTCCTCTGCCTGACGGAGACATGGCTGAACCCACTGGTGCCGGATGAAGCCATTCGTCCAGCCGAGTCCTTCTCCGTGTTCTGCGCTGACAGGCCGGAGGAGTCAGGGACCGCATTCAACGACCCGCCCGGGGACCTGGTTACATACACTACTCACAAAAAGTTAGGGATATTGGGCTTTCGGGTGAAATTCAGAAGTGGACGTGCTTTGGCCACATCCCACACTGATGAGTGCTTCATTGTGAACAGTGCCCTGATGAATGCCACTCAACTCCAGGCACATTTAAGGGAGGTGAGAGGCACCCAAGTGTCACGTCAGACCATTCGAAACCATTTACCTTGGCGTGGTCTACGTGCTAGACGACCTGCAAGGGTACCTGACCACACCACCAGGCACAGGCATCATGGTATTGCAGGTGCCAGGGAGCATTTACGCTGGACGAGGGACCAGGGGCCTCAGTGCTGTTCTCTGTTGAAAGTCGATTCATGTTGAGCAGGAATGATGGAGACGTCAAGGAGAACGCTATGCATCAGCCACTGTTGTCACCAGACGAGCCGTTGGTGGTGGTGGTGTTACAGTGTGGGCAGGTGTGTCTTGTCAATTCAGAACTGCCCTACACATTGTGAATGGTAGAGTGACAAGCCCATACTACCTGAATGACATCATTCATCCAGTCATTGTGCCCCTGCATGAACAACACAGGCCTCATTTCATCTTCATGGACGACAATGCTCCAGCTCATGGAGGTGGCATCATTAGGGAACGGCTGCTGGAGACTGGGGCACCTCAAATGGAGTGGCCTGCACTTTCTCCAGACCTGAATCCCATAGAAAATCTATGGGTTCAGCTGAGTGGCCGTGTAGAGGCTCCTAACTCTGTACCCCAGAACCTCAATGACCTGAGGGCCCCCTTCAAGAAGAGTGGGGGGCCAAGGCCTCAGCAGACAATAAGCCGACTTGTGAACAGCATGAGACGTGGTTGTCAAGCTGTAATTGATGCTCAAGGCCACATGACAAGTTATTGAGACATTGACATTTTTTGTTGTGGTAAACCCACCACTGTTGTTGGTTTTTGTTTCAATAAATTGTTTGAGAAGAGGAAATCACCATTGCATCTTCTACTTAAATGCCCTACTTTCATGATATAATATCACTGTCGTGTGAACTTTTTACATTTTCCATAAATTTCACCCGAAAGCCAAGTATCCCAAACTTTTTGTGAGTAGTGTATGTCCATCGCTGGTCAGACGATAATGTTGCGCATGTTTTTGGTGGGGGTCCTTACTGATGTTACATGGAGGAAACCCCATGTGAGCAAAGGGAGAACATGCAAACTCAACACAGAAAGGCCCCTAATTGGGAGATAACCTGCCCGAGTACGGTGCCAACAGGCTGGAATTGAACCTAGGACCTTCTTGCTGTGAGGCAGCAGTGCAATGCACTGTGCCACAACGAGAAAGGCGAGGCAGCGTCTTTACCACGGTGAGGGTCCTCAAGTCCTTTTACTCGGGAGCGGTGGAGAGCATTCTGACAGGAAACATCACTGCCTGGTTTGGGAACTGTACTGCTCAGGACAGGCGGGCCCTGCAGAGGGTGGTGCGTTCAGCCCAACGTACTACTGGAGCTACCTTCCTCTCCCTGCAGGACTTAAACACCAGGAGGTGTCGTAGGAGAGCTGCAGGATCATGAAGGATCCTCACCACCCCAACAACAGACTGTTCCAGCTGCTGTGGTGGAGCAAGAGCCTCCATGGCAACACAGCGAGAACAGAGGCGAAGTTTCTTCCTCAAGCCATAAGGACTGTCAATGCTGAACTCACCAGGGGTCCAAACAAAAAGCACTGGGACACTCACACAGGCCCCACTGCCTTACTGTACTATATGTAGCATACTGTACCCCATACTGTATCACTGTTCTGGGTTACTGCGTACTGCGCTGTATTTCTGTTCTGTGTTACTGTATTGCTGTGTCGTACTGTTGTACATTGTACTGTATATCTCCATACTCACGATATTCACATGCACTTGACTGCACATATCTGTATATACAAATAGTATATACCATATACATAACTATTCCCTTGTATTTTGTTTCCCCACTTTGTAATATCTTTTTGAGTCTTATTTAATTTATATTTATATTATTCTATTCACTAACTGCGTTATGTTTTCGGAATCAGTTAGTTTCAATAGTTTGTTTGGTTTAGTAACTATTGTGCATAATCTCCGGGTGCATTGCAAAGACATTTCACTGCATATATGTATGTGATAAATAAACCTCTTGAATCCTGAATCTTGGAAATGCTAGTTTGGTTTAGATGAGGGGCAGAGCCTGGGTAGAGCGTGCAGGAGGCAGGATGTTACGCAATGACGCTTCAGTTTCACAGAACACCCAAGATGGTGGACGAGGCTAGAGACTTATCAGTAATTGGGCTTTTCTTTGCGTTGATACTCTATGTATTTGACCGTATCCACAATTTAAACGACAAACTGGAACGGATTAATAAAGAAAGCAGCAAGGAGTACGCAGCAGCTACGCTCGTGCACCAACATCCACACAAAGGTAAATAACTGGCGCATGATAGAGAGGTCATAAACACACAACACGCCCACTCATTTGCTATGAATGATCTGGGAAATTACCTGCTCTTTTCACACATACCGCTCAATCGGACATTACCCAGAATTTGTACTTGGGTGCTGGCTGGGTAAAGTCTGGATAATGTCCAGGTCAAATGATTTGCACATTTGCGTAGACACATACAGCTCCTCCGGGTAATGTCCGGATCATTTCAGGGTTACAGTGCGTGTGTGAAGGCAGCTTAATTTTGCCTGTTGTGATGGTAATGGAAAGTTTCTGGGTGACAGCATTCCAGTCTTCCCCACTGAATGGGAAGACCGTAGTTTTAGTCCAGTTTACTGAATAGTCTGAGCTGGCTGAAAATTTTGATATAATCTTAAACATTGGGTTCTGTAAATACAACAAAATATCGTCTGTATACAAACTGATTTTGCGAACAGTGTTTCATGTTTGTATGCCAATGATATTACTGTTTTGAAGGGTTCATTAAAGATGGTGAATAGTAAAGTGGAGAGCAGAATTCCTTGTCTTGTGCCACGTTGTAGAGTGAAACACTGAAGTGTAACCATTGGTGATGACAGAAGCAGATGGTGAGTTTTACAGAATTCTGATCCATTGAATGAGTGACTAAAGCCAAATTTGTTGAGGATTGAAAAGAGATTTGTCCAATTAAGTCTGTCAAATGATTTTTCGGTATCTAAACAAGCAAAACCAGTATTTAAGTTGTTCCTTTGAGACATGCTGATCAGACTGAATAAACAGCCCATATTGCTGGATGAGTGTCTGCTCCTGACAAAGCCTGTTTGGTCTGGGTGAATGATAAATGGAATTACTTTCGCAATTCTGTTGGTTAATGTTTTACTAATGATCTTTAAATTACAATTAATTAGGCTTACGGGTCTATAACTGGAGGTGAGGGTTGGGTCCTTATTGGACCCAACCCTGGAAATGAGAGCATGTGTGGAGATTGACTTAATCTCCGTCACCATATTGATCAATAATGGGGATATAAGTGGCAAGAAGTGTCTATAGAATTCCACTGGGTAGCCATCTGATCCAGGTGATTTTTGATATTGTTGGGGATAGAGAAGAGAGCTTTCCTGCGTTCTTCTAGAATCAGTGGTTGATCTAATGTGGTAGCCTGCTCTGTCGACAGTTTAGGGAGGTCGATATCATCGAGGAATGAGTTAATGTTTGATATATTTGATAAATCGTAAACGATCCCTCGACTTTGGTTCCTACAATACTTTTGTTCCAAAAATGGAGAAAAAGCCATTGTTTCCATGCATGTTATGATGTTAACACTTTTAATTTATAGAGATGCAATTTAAAAAACGATGCATGGAAGAAGATTTTGGAGGTAGTTGGAATCCCTGTTGAGGTTTATTACATGATACACTGAAGTAAAAATGCTCAGTCTCTGCTGAAGTTAAGCTCTTGTGGAGACATCTCCAAGACTGAACACGCCCTTATACTTCCATATAGTTTGATTAAAAGCATTTTCCATGTACAGTATGACCTGATGTCATGTAGCACAGATCACATAGACAGAAGACAGGTGAATATTTTTTTGATAGATATTTTTTATAAATTATAAAGATAACAGTGACTTAAAAATAAATATATTTGCAAACAACATCTAAATAATTGAATGCAACTATGTGCACATTCATCTGTTTATACACTATTAAGGCAACTGCTCAGAGATGAGTTTAACGACAGCGATCGCTTCTCGTGTGAGCAGACGGCCAGAAATGCCCAAAGAGCAACCCCTATTCATGGCTCAATATCCCTGTACGATCTGCTGCTGTGTGTGGGGTCTTACTGTGTCTGTGAACTGGTAGGCGATGAACTTCCTCATCAGAGCAATGGCTGTAGCTCGCTCTTCTCCGATCTGGGAACACAGGACACACACGGCTCAATAGCAGCGAGAGTGTGTGTTACAATTACAGTAACATAACTTTACTCAGAGCATAAACATCAAAGTTGATTCTTAAGACAAGAACATCTGAATGTCAAGATGTTCTGTGACAGTAGATTAATTCCAGCATTTGCAGAACATCGGGGACAAGGTTTCCTGTTCAGATACTTTATGTACTGACCTTACACTTTACTGTCCACAGGTTAGGATCCCTGAGAGAGAGGGGGAGAGAGAGACCGATTACCCATCATGCCCTGGGGCGCAGCATCTGGAATAGAGCTGAACGATTTGGGTAAATAATCTTATTGCGATTTTTTTAAACTAATATTGCGATTGTGATTTAGTATGCGATTTTTTTTTGGTTCCTTCTGTATTATTCACTAAACACAACCAATAAATCAAACTATAGCAGTGGTACTCAACCTTTCCCAGCTCAAAAGCCGCATTAGCCACATTAACAAAAATATTTTCGGAAAAATCCTGAAACATCCCTTTCCTCCATCAAACCATTATGCATTTTAAAATAAGGCTACAAGTAATATGTTATTAAGGAATGAAAAGCATGATGTATGCAATAATTGCAATTTAATATTACTACCATATGATTGTCACTATGTTTTTATTAACACTGCGACCACAAATGTATTATTATACACAAATTATGTATAAATGTATACGGGCAGACGGTACATGGCAAGCCGATTTGGACACAGTGGTCTGGTGGTAAGTTGTGGCTCCAGGTTATTACTTATACATGGAGTCCCTGTATATGGTAATAATAGATGGTAATAATATAATTAATTATGAAAAATGAATAACAAAATTTCCAGTGGAAACCGAGTGATCAGCCATTGATCACTCAGATAAATGATCATTGACCACTACCAAGAAACAGATCTCTATACAATACAGATGCACTCTCCGTCATACAGCGGTTTATGTGTCTAATGGGAAATTCAGTTTTGATCACTGCAAACAATGTTGCAGACAAAATTTATTGAAATACAGGTTGAGCATCACTGGGTTAGATTGTGTAACATAAAAAAAAAAGAAAAGAAAATTGCTTTCTATTATATTGCAACATCGGTTAGAATTTGATTAATTGTTAAGCCCTAGTCTGGAAACTGACTGGAGGAGTGTTTACTCACTTGACTCCAGGAAGAAGCTGCTGCTGCGTGATGTCATCAGATAGCTCCTCCGAACCTCCAGAGTAACTGAAGAAGAACAGCGTTGTTACAGTACGAACACAGCGTTCTGGGACAGGGGTTGGAGGTGTCCCTCAGAGCACCTTTTGAGGACTTGTAACATCCTCACTCTAAGGAACCCAGAAGGTTGATAAGGTCTTGAACTCACTGCTCTCCTCCTGATGACTTGGCATACTTCCTCATGTAGTATTCACCCAGCGCCTCCTCCCGGGAGTCCCTGTAAAGGACACACACACACACACACACACACACACACACACACACACACACACACACACACACACACACACACACACACACACACACACACACACACACACACACACACACACACATTTGAATGAAACTAGGTTATATGGTCTAGATTTTTAACAGCAGTGAATATATTAATCAAAATTATACGTACATACTAAAAAAAACATAAAAACACGTTAAAGGGTGTTTTTATAATGAGGCATTATTAAAATGTATCATATTTCACATTATCAAAGCAATCTGTCTATTGCATTAAATTTGATTGATTTAATTATTATTGACATAAAAGACTTGTAATCTGTAAAGTAATTTGAACACACAAATGATTCTGCAAATGGCCGACATTAAATATGTTGATGCAGTGAATACATTGATAAATAAATGGAACTGTTGATGGGTGCTGGTTTAAATGCACTCTACAGCGAAGATCAGCTCGCCCTCCTCAGGAGAACAAAACAGCATGTTGAGAAAAGGGTCTAAATAAAGAATTCCAAAAGCAGCCACACTTAACTAGTTCAGTGGTTCTCAAACTTTTCTTTAGTCGTGTTTAGTCTAAGATATTATTTCAGCTCAGTACCCCCTTCACTGGTATTGGGAGAAAAAAATAAAACTAACATAAACTATGTACTGTATGTTATTCATGATATACCCGGTACCCCTAGAGGCCCCCATTTGAGAAACACTGAACTAGTTGAATACAAAGTTAGTTAGTTAACAGACCAGAACATCTACGTCTCTCACCTCCAAAGATTCTGCAGCCGCCTGGACCCAGAGTGATCTTCATCCAAAACTACATGATCTATGTTGGAAACTGAGAGAGCGAGAGAGAAGAAATCAGGGATGAATGAAAAATAGACAATGAAGCTTGATGATTGTTCTTAAAGAAACAATTAACTGGCACAGAAGTGCATTCTGAGAGCTGCACTCAGCCAATACCATGTCAATAGGTGACAGGTCACAGGGTAGGTGAGTATCAGATATTTAATTTCTGTTTCAGACTGAATTTGTTCTGTGAAATTTTAAGCAATAATGCGATTTTTAATGCATTTGTGTGTAAATGTGGTCCCTCTTACCTTCAGCCTCCTCTGCAGGGCAGCGTCCGTGATGAAGAGCCATCAAGCAGGACAATGGAGATGAAGAGGATGGAGGCAGGACGAGAGGAAGAGGACGAAAGAGAACACAAGCATGAGGAGAGGGAGAGGAGGAGGTGAAGAGCACATCACAGGATGGAGAACAAAAACGTAAAAACAGACGGATTAAGGGGGTATGGAGGCCGCTGGGTGTTATGTGGAGTTATAGTCTCTAGGAGGCAGCACCTTCAGGCAAATGGTCACACTTGGTTCTCAAGACAGGGTTTCACTGAAGCCAGCACTACTCTGGCTGTACCGAGGGGTGGTCTGCTCCAACGACAAAGGAGGTCTGTTCTACCAGGAAGCAGTCTGCTCTACCGGGAAGTATTCTGCTCTCTGCCCTGCCGGGAAGTATTCGGCTCTCTGCCCTGCCGGGAAGTAGTCTGCCCTGCCGGGAAGTAGTCTGCTCGACAGGTTAGTAGTCTGCTCGACCGGGAAGTAGTCTGCTCTCTGCTCGACCAGGAAGTAGTCTGCTCTACTGGAAAGAAGTCTGCTCTCTGCTTGACCGGTAAGTAGTCTGCCCTGCCGAGAAGTAGTCTGCCCTGCCGGGAAGTAGTCTGCCCTGCCGGGAAGTATGGGGATGGTAGCTCAGGAGGTAGAGCTGGTCGTCTAGTAATCCAAAGGTCGCTGGTTTGATCCCAGGCTCCTCCTGCTAGCATGCTGTAGTGTCCTTGAGCAAGACACTTAACCCCTCATTGCTCCTGAAGGCTGCGTCCGTCGGTGTTTGAACAATTGTAAGTCGCTTTGGATAAAAGCGTCTGATCAATGACTAAATGTAAAAGTAGTCTGCCCTGCCGGGAAGTAGTCTGCCCTGCCGGGAAGTAGTCTGCTCTCTGCTCGATAGGTAAGTAGTCTACTCTACTGGAAAGAAGTCTGCTCTCTGCTTGACCGGGAAGTAGTCTGCCCTGCCGGGAAGTAGTCCGCCCTGCCGGGAAGTAGTCTGCTCTCTGCTCGACCAGGAAGTAGTCTGCTCTCTGGGGAAGTAACCCTTTAACCCTCACTGCTGGAAGTTGGATTTGCTTTTTAGATGTTAGTCTCTGTAGAGCATCTGTGTGGCCGGAGAGATTCAGACTCAATCGCCACAGCAGCCAATGTGTCAGTTGAACACTAGGTTTTGCTGAAGAGCCTTTGAGAAAGACAGTAAACTAACATGTGTGTGTGAGCTCAACACCCAAATAGACAATCCTGTTATTAGAACGGTTGTCTGATCCCTGCGGTTTGGGACATTAAACTGAGAATGATGCCACCTTCTAGAAGTCTAAGATGCCGTTGGAGTGACTTGACATCATACAGAATGAAGCTCAGAGCAGGTTTCAGCTTTTTCTGTTGGTATTGTAAATCTCCTTTTTAAATGTTGTATTTGCTTGGTGCTGTTTTAATATGTCAACAAGGTTTTCACATTGCATCTTTTCTTTGCATCAGGTGCAGCCTTATTGAGGTAATCAACCTTGTCCTTGTCTGCAGGTGAAATCTCTCTGGACTACTCCTTTAACTCTGGTTCTGGAGCCAATAATGGGTTTGCCTTCGGTGCTTCCGAATACACAACTACACACTTACAAATACAGCTGAGCTTAGATGAGATGGTGTTAATAGAATACAGAAATACAGAAAGTAGGGCTGAACGATTAATCAAATTCAGCACGGAGAGGAAGCGATCAGGGAGCAATTTGCGGACCTGTCTCTCTCTCTGGCGGTATTGACGGTGTGTGTGTCAGCGTTGAGGTGCCCGCCATATGTAAACAGAACGGTATATTTGTATTTTATGTCTCCTTATGGAACAAAACCATGCGTAATGGGGACACTTTCTCTGTGACACCCTCCGCCCCCGCATATCGCGATTGTTTTAACTAAACCCCCCCGGTGAGACCAGGCTCTCCATCCCGGGCAGCAGTGTGCTGTGCAGGGCGTGTGCGGCTGGCAGAGCACGGAAAACCTGTGGAGTCCAGACAGAGCCTCTTCCAGAACACTGCATCTGTCTTTTTTGTTCGTTTTTTAACTTTTTGAAATTGAATAAGCATAAAACTGTCCCTGAACACAAGGAGCAGCGCTCTGTGTATGTAGACATGGACGGTGAACAAGGCTTAAAGTTCAATGAGTTAATATTCTGCTGTGATTGAAGGGTTATTGTTTTACAATTCAGTAGTTAAGTAAAGATGTTATTCATATCAATTCATGCAACAATTCATCCCGTTTCATCATAACACGTAGGCGTGGCCGACAGGAAGAGCAGTTCATATGTTGTATCCAAAGTTGTGTTGTGTTTAGTGCATAATACACAAGATAAGGAACTTAAAAAAATTCACATACTAAATCGCAATGTTGGTCGGAGAAAAAAAAAAGAGAAAAAGAAAAGATTGCAATTCCATTATCATCCCAAATCGTTCAGCCCTAACAAAAAGTAAAGAGTCAACGGCGATGTGGGGTTGCAGAAAATGAATGAACTGACGTTCCACAACAATCATGGAGTCATAAGAGAATTTGGAGGTGAATTACCGTTAACTGCAGAGGACATGCATGATGGGATCGTCAATAAGACAGGGAGAAGACAGTCAGACATCATTTCATACTGGTATGCACACATAGAGGAGCTAACATGGCTCTACTGAGCCTGGCTTTACTGAGAGGCTAGAGGAAATAAGATGGCTTTCAGGAACACCCCCACGCTTGCGCTGAGAAGTTGAAACACTGTGTGTCTACTCACCTTTCTCCAAAATATCTTCAGCTCCTTCTTCCCAAGGATCTTCATCCTCATACTCATCATCAACATCTAGAGAGAGATAGTGTGTGTGTTAAGATCACTGTACATCTCTAATAGACAGTAAAATACACACACAAAAAAAGAACAAATAAAGACAGCAGAGAAGAGAGAGGAAGATGAGAGAAAGGAGAGATGTAGAAGAGGGGAAGAGAGGCTCCATACCGGCCTCGTCCAGGATGAAGCCTCCGTGGCGGGGTTTCTTTCTGGGACGGTCGTCGTCGTCTTCCTCCTCCTCTTCATCATACTCCTCCTCATCGTCCAGATCCTCCCCCTCCTCCTCCGCCACCTTGTCGCTGCCCACGGGACTCGCTGTCTCCTCCTGGTGCCAGACAGAGGAACTAACATGATCACATCGCCACCTGGAGCCACAAGAGGCCTCACTTTGGTAACAATTACCGTTTCCACACCAAAATTAGCGGGAAAAAGTCAATAACTTTGGATTCTAAATGGGATATGAAATGATGGAATGACGCACAGATATTCCTGTCTATTTATGTGCCAGCGTCTGGAATTTCAATGCACGTCGCATCTTGCCGGTAATGGGGCCAAAATTAGCAGCTTGACCCAGGTGTCATTTTCACATCAGAGCCGAGCGGAGGTGGAGATGATTAAAACCCGGGTCTATTGCAAAATCTGGTCCAATAATGGACAAACACATTAAAACTGTGTGGAATGTAAAGTTATATTCAGGGAAAATAAACAGTGAATTGGAAACATCCCTTTCTTTATAAAGAAATATAAAGCAAGGATTGCAGGGAAAACAAAAAGATTTAGTGGTTAAACAGCCATCCAAAAACTTTCCATTAGTAAACATTTTGGTCCAGAAGCCTTGCTCACAAAGCTTCTCACTTTCCGAAAGACTCTTTAGGTAAAATCTCAATGCTCACTAATTTAGAGGACAAAGTGATGCATCAGGATATGATGAGACACACACAGCTAACAGTAGAACTGTGGTAGTTTGACAAACCACGGTCCGTTTCGGCTGGGAACTGGCGCTATGTCCAACACTGAGGGTGGTGTTCGGAGCCTCAAACTTTTTTGGTTTTGAATCTCTGCGTGTCCTCGAATCAGTGCCAAGATGAGCCCTCATGTAATAGTCTTTGAAATAAAAAAATCAACATAAATGAGGGAAGCGCTTGTAGATGTGGCAGAGAGAGCAAGTGGAATGGTCCATCATGTAACCCATCACTGGGACCCGCTCCACCAGCGAAGGCAAATTCATTGGAGTTTTTTGGACAAAGCCATTACTGGTGGCCTCATTCTGTCAGTATTTCTTCAGACAAGAAACACAAGGTACGCTGTAGTTCCAACAATATCATTAATCACCTGGTTCTACTGACCCCAGTTCAGTTCTAATGCCACCATCTTGGAATGAATTACAGGAAGAACTTTTCAATTGCACATTTGGAAAACACAATTGACCCGCTTCAGTGGTTTGTGTATGCTGCTTTTCTTGGAAAATAGTTGCGATCTCAGTGTGGCTCCCCTGGTTAAAAAAAGACTAAATAAATACGAAAAATATGAAGACAGTTGATCTATTTTGTAATGTTCCGGAATGCTGCAGAGAAATCCAGTCGTCATGGAAACACATGTAAACCTACTAGGGGGGGATTCCACACAGTCTCGCGTGCTCATGCATCTTTCCTTCCCCATCAAACTCCACGTTAACGCAGCAGTTAGCCTAGCAGTTAGCCTAGCCTTTGCCTAGCCCGGACTCGACTCGCCTCATGCTCCTCCGCCTCCTCCGCCTCCCCGTCGCTGCTGCGCTCGCTCTGGTTGTCAGAGAAGTCGCTGTCGTCACTGTCGGACATGTTTATAATCCCCAAACACACCTGGAAGAAACAGAGTGAAACAGGATGGACAGCTAAGCTAACAGCTAAGCTAAGCCAAGCTAAGCTAAGCTAATTCATTGAAACAACCGCCACGGTGTTAGCACGCATTTCGCAGGGAATATATTTAAAGAAACACATGAATGACACTTTAAAGAGCGGCTCCATGCGGCTGGTCCTCACCTTGTGTGTTTTTATTATTCACAGATGGAGGATAAGCAGCAGATTCTTTTAATCGCACTCGGATGCGACAACAACACAGCCGCGAGAGTGGAGGAAAACCCGCGCGGCGGTCTCGCGTGATTTGGAAATGAGCGGTCAGCCAATAGGATCGCGCGGTTCAAGGCGAAGCACAGGGAAGCCGGAAGTGATCGGGGCCGAACGGATCCAGGCAGACAGACGGAACGGATCCAGGCAGACAGACAGGCAGACAGGCAGCGGCTTCCGAGGCTCCACCTGCTCCACCTGCTCCACCTAGGCGTCCACACCGAGCGGAGATGAACAGCGTCGGCGAGGCGTGCACGGACCTCAAGCGGGAGTACGACCAGTGCTTCAACCGCTGGTTCGCAGAGAAGTTCCTGAAGGGCGAGCGGAGCGGGGATCCGTGCGTGGACGCCTTCCAGCTGTACCAGCGCTGCGTGCACAGGGCCATCCGGGACAAGGACATCCCCGTGGAGGGAGTGCGCTTCATGGGCCCCGGCAGGGACACGGGGGCCCCCGGGGAGGGCGCGGGCTTCACGGGCCCCAACAAGGAGCGGCCGGAGAGCTGAGAAACCACGTGGTTACGGTAATGACTGTAGGCCCTCTACGCATGCGCAGGGCCCGCCTGACGACAGGGGTCTGGAGGACAGACTGGAGGACAGGCTGGAAGACAGACTGGAGGACAGGCTGTAAGACAGGCTGGAGGACAGGCTGGAGGACAGGCTGGAGGACAGGCTGTAAGACAGGCTGTAAGACAGGCTGTAAGACAGGCTGGAGGACAGGCTGGAGGACAGGCTGTAAGACAGGCTGTAAGACAGGCTGGAGGACAGACTGGAAGACAGGCTGGAGGACAGGCTGGAGGACAGGCTGGAGGACAGACTGGACACCTGTTCCTCCAGAACCACAGCTAGATCTGGACAGAAACGGGACATTAAGAAATGTTTTGGGGATAAATCAACACAGGATCTGACATTTCAAAGTAAGAAAACATGGATTTGTGTTTATTTAACATGAAGAAGAAGAAGCTTCCTGCTCAAAACGCTTCAATAAAGTGTCAACATGTTCAACTTTGTCATTTGTTTCAGTGAGTTTGTTGAACTGAACACAAACTGTACAGCTTGATTAAATAAAACAAAAAAACAGCATTATTTTACATATTCTTATATATTTCACCAATATTTCCCTTCTTTGCTTTCATGTATGCACCCAACCCCAAGACAAATTCCTTGTTCGTGTAAACTTACTTGGCAATAAACACTAGTAAGTGTTTTAACCTCAGGTGCTGGAACAAGTTTGACTTTGGCTAAAACAAGGAGAACACACCCAATGAGATGTGTTGATGTTTATTTTACTTTCCCGTCGAGGATTCCCTCCACCTGAGCCTCCTCCCGTGGAGCCTCCACAGACTCCTCAGCTGCTGTGTTCGTGCTCCCGTTGAACGACGACAACTTCCCAACAAGTATTTGATGCAGGTGTTACACACCAAGAAAACACAAACAAAGCACTCATTTCTGTCAAAGTGACAAACACATTTAAACATTCAAACACATTCAAAACAGGATTTTATTCTCTTTTGATAAACATTTCTTTTCAATAAAATGTCTCATTGATGAAAAATGTTCCCAGATTTGCACAAGGACCTCACAGAGTATATTACATGATACATATTCTACTTTATTTCGTATTTAGTTTTCCTGTCATTCTTTCTCCATAACTGAGGCCGAACCCGTTTCCGACACCGATCCTCATTATTTCCTGTCGAATAGTTTGGTTAGTAAACTATCTAGAGGTCAAAGGTCACTTCCTGACGGACAGGTTTAAGCCAATTGAACCTTTAGCCTGAATATAAAGAGTTGTTTTCCAGAGTGATGTGGCTTCCTCAGTGAATTCACGTGGGAAATGATGCAGCAATTCAATTTAAGATTCTTTTTTTTTTTTGGACTCATTTTTGTATCGCGAGCAGCCACGCCCACTGAAGGGCGGGACGCTGACGGTGACGTGAGGTGGAGGAGACGGGACGGAGCGAGCTGCAGGGAGACGCTCGGGGTTTTCATTTTACATTTGTTTTCTTTCGCTTCCTACTTGAATGAAACAAAAGCCGTGCACTCCGTCACGCCCTCTCTCCCCTGTTCTTCAACTCCACCTGTTGCTCACTGACCCCACCCTGCTGCTACGCTGTGTGTGACAGTTACTCTTTAAAACATGGTGGTCAAAGATAAAAGACACAAACTACAAAACATATTCATATGGTCGTGTGCAATGAAAAATCAGAGAAATATGAAATCCATTGGAACACTGACACGGAGCCTGAGCTGTGTCTGATATGACGACATCGCCCTCTCCACCACCCACCTCAAACATTCCAAGTCTCATTTCTCAACCGGACGTGGAAGTCCCGTCACGCCGAGCCTCAGGATTCCTCAGCGAGGGGCATTTCTCTTCCCACGTGGCCGACGTCCTCAGCCCAGATGTGAAGCTTCAGGTTCTTCTGGAGAAAAGTTCTGAGGGCGGGGTCTGGTTCTGTTTAGGACGCCCCCCACAGCTCCGCCCACAGCTCCGCCCAACGCTGGATCTGGTCCAAGTGTATTAGTGTGGTAGTATATTAGTGTACATTAGTGTGTTAGTGTGTATAAGAGTGCATTATTGTATTAGTGTGTGTTAATGTGTATTAGTGTGTATTAATTTATTGCTGTATTGCTGTATATTAGTGTGTATTATTGTATTAGTATTTTAGTGAATTCGTGTGTATTAGTATATTAGTGTATCGGTGGGTATTAGTGGATTGGTGTATTAGTGTATCGTGTGTATAAGGGTTTAGTGTATCGTGTGTAATAGTGTATTAGTGTATCAGTGTGTTTTAGTGTATCATGTGTATTAGTGTATCAGTGTGTATTAGTGTACTAGTGTATCGTGTGTATTGGTGTGTGTGTGTGGTGTGGCACTCCAATGTTCCTTCAGTGCAATCCTTGGGCAGTGATCCGGTAGACCCTGGACCCCTTGGACCTCCTCGAGAACTCTTGACCCTCTGGACACCCTGGACCCCTTGGACCCCCCGGACCCCCTGGACCCTGCACATTGTGACCAAGCTTTTCCTTTTAACTGTGGAGCGATCATTTCCCACTTTCAGAGAGAATTAGGAGTCAACAAGCTCCAGGAAAAAGCTGGAGTGGAACTGGTTTAGTGGGTGGTATCGGACCAGTGGGATTCTGGGAAGTCTGAGCACCTGACACCTGCAAGACGCTTGGCAGAGTGGACACACTGCTAGCTGTTCACTGAACCACAGTTCGCTGCGTTGATGTCCTGCAGAACAAGCAGCAGGGAGCTGAGGAAGTTCTCTGCTGAAGTCTCTGTGGAGCCTTCACACTGTGGACACCCACTCTCCACCTGGGGGGGGAATGTGTTATTTTTTTTATAAGGCCCGGTTCTAGACTGCTTCGATTGGGGGGGGGCAATAAGAACTGTTGATTGGTCACCAACAGCCACTGTGTTGAGTGCCCCAGGGATGATTTGTAGGCCAACCCAAATATGTAAGTGGGTGCTTCAGGACTATTATATAAATAATAGTAAAGCTTTTTATAATTTCCCTATATTTGGCCAGGCTGTACGTACTGGTGGCCACAGGGGGGGCAGTAGAGCTGCACCACCACATAACTCAATACAGATCTCGTGCTCTAAATGTTCTTCCTTCTATGGAACGTCATTTTATATAAGATAAATATGCCTATGAATAAATCCTGTAATAAATAAGGCAATAAATATATAAAAATGTAAATATATAAATGAGTAAATACACTTAAATAAATGAATGCATCTTTTATTTAAAACTGAAGTTTTAAAAATATATATTTTTATTGATTTCAGGGGGCTTTTATTTCATGATGCCACATTTCCATCTGTTATATGTGAATGAATGGGGTGGAGAGCGGGGGAGCTGGGCCAGGCTGCCATCAGCACTACTCCAGCGCGACAGTTGCCCGGAGCTGGTCCTCAGCTCCCGAAACCTCCTCGGTTGGAGCCAGGGGCCGGTAAGAAGCGAGCCGGTCACTGTGGAGGGCCACCACTCGATTCTGCTTCACCAGCCGCAAGCTGTACACCACGTCTGACAGCTGCCTGTTCCAGCACATTGCAGAACCAGCTCACTGGCTCGACAGCTTGGGGGGGGAGGCCTCTAATATTGATTAAAATGGGTTCCATAGAAATGTGGAGTGAGGTATTGCACTAAACAGATTGCAAATTTGTCCTCCGTCACTCCATTACTCCTCCTCCTGATGGAGGGATGGAGTGTCCAGTTGGAGAAATAAGGAAACTAATCATGTGCTACATGAGGAGACCTTTCTGAGACCTCACCTTTTTGAATTTCATGGCGAGCTTCCTCAAGCTGGTGGAGAGCGAAGGCAAGCGTTGGATCCCGCTCCACTCCAGTGCCAGGACAAATGCCTCCTCCGCAAAGCAGATCAGACTGGAGCGGGGGCATCGCTGCTGAGGGGGCGAGATTCAGCATCAGCACAACCAACACAACAACAACAACAACCACTACTAAAAACACTACAATAACCACTACACAATCAACCATGACAACATCAACAAAAAAAAAAAAAAAAAACCCAACCACAATAACAACCACTACAAAAACCACCACAAGAACCACCACAAAATACTCTACAACAACCACCACACAATCAACCATGACAACATAAAAAAAAAAAACAACCACGATTACAACAGCAACCACAAGAACAACCACTACAACAACCACAAAAACAACAAAAAACACAACCAGGACAGCAACCCCCACAACCACCACCCTCAAAACAACAAACACTACAACAACCACCACAACAATGAACAATACAACAACAACAACCACCACAGCAACAACAACAACAACAAACACAATAACAAACACTACAACAACCACCACACCAACTAAAACAACAACATTATGCACCGCAACCACCAAAATGAGTACAACCACCACTACAACACCGACCACAACAACAATCACCACAACAACAATCATGACAAAAAACACTTCAAAACCCACCACTACAAAATTCACTACAACAACCACATCCAAAAAAAAAAAAAAAAAAAAACTACAACCACAAAAACAACTACCACTACAACAGCCACCACAAAAACAACCACTACAACAACAGCCCAGACAGCAACCCCAACAAACAACCACAACAGCAACAACTACAACAACCACCCTCAAAACAACAAACTCTACAACAACCACCACCCTCAAAGCAACAAACACTACAACAACAACAACCACCACAACAATGAACACTACAACAACCACCACAACAATGAACACTACAACAACCACCACAACAGCAACAAACACTACAACAACCACCACAACAGCAACAAACACTACAACAACAACAACCACAGCAACAAACACTACAACAACAAACACAATAACCACCACACCAACTAAAACAACAACAACATTATGCACCCCAACCACCAAAATGAGTACTACAACACCCACAACCACCACTACAACACCGACCACAACAACAACCACCACAACAACCATGACGAAAAAAAACCACTTCAAAACCCACCACAACAACCATGACGAAAAAAAACCACTTCAAAACCCACCACAACAACCATGACGAAAAAAAACCACTTCAAAACCCACCACAACAACCATGACGAAAAAAAACCACTTCAAAACCCACAACTACAAAATACACTACAACAACCACATCAAAAAAAAAAAAAAAACACCAAAGGAACAACCACCACAAAAACAACCACTACAACAACAGCCCAGACAACAACCACTACAACAAGCACCATGACAGCAACCACTACAACAACAACCACCAAAACAACAACCACAACAGCAACAACTACAACAACCACAACAATAACAAACACCACAATATCACAACCACCACACCAACAAACACTACAACCATGACAAAAAAACACTTCAAAACCCACCACCACAGAAACCACGAAAACAACCATCACAACAACCACTAAAACAACAACAACCCAGACAACAACTACGACAAAAAGCATCATGACAGCAACCACCAAAACAACATCAACCACCACAGCAAGAACCACCAAAACAACAACCATAACGGCAACAACTACCACAACAATGACAAACACAATAACCACCACTACAACACCAACCACTCCAACCTCCACCACAACCACAACCACCATCACCACCACAAACACTACAACAACCACCACACCAACAAACACTACAACAACCACTACAACCATGACAAAAAAACACTTCAAAACCCACCACCACAGAAACTACGAAAACAACCACAACCACCACACCAACAAACACTACAACAACAAAAATGACAAAGTATGTCAATGTACAGAGCGCAGGCATTGAGGCTGCAGACCAGGCAGAGAGAGCATGCTTTGCTGCTGAAGAAAAGGCTGCGGCGGCACGCACGGAGGGCACACTAAGGGCCCTTAAGAAGGGGAAGCAGAAGCAAAGGCTGCAATAGCAGCAGCAGAAGCGTTCAAAGCTGCTAGACGCTGCCATGCTGGAGAATGGCTCTCCACTTCATCACAGAGGCCAAAGCAGCGCACCGGAGAAGATGTCAACACACATTTCAGTAGCTAATACAGTGGAAGGGCCAATAAGCACACAAGGAACGCTCCTCCCATGAATCCTCAACGTGGCGACACTCGCAACTGCGATTCACTCCCCCCCTCCAAGCCCGACCACCCGTACCAGCTCCCAGGACCTGGCAATACAGAGGCCCTCAGGACGGGGACACGGCCGTACCACCTCCAGGAGCTCGGCAGTACAAAGGTCCCCAGGACATGGGCTTAGCCATGTCACCACCCGGAGCTGGCAGTACAGAGGCCCCCAGGACGTGGGCTTGGCTGTACCGCCTCCCGGAGCTTCGCAGTATGGGGCCCGCAGGACGCGGGCTTGTCTGTACTGCCTTCAGAAGCTCGGCAGTACGGAGGCCCCTCGCATGTGGGCTTGGCCATACCACCTCCCTGAGTTCAGCAGTATGTAGGCCCCAAGGATGCAGGCTTGGCTGTACCATCCCCCAGAGCCCTGTATCACAGAGGACCCCAAGTTGCGGGCCCCCCTTATGTTGACAATGACCCACTCGACCACAGTAGACGATCCATGAAGTGGCACCCACAGCTGTTGGCCACTGCACAGAGTGCCGCAGCGATCACCACTTAGCAGCTCTTCATACCGGTCTCCCAACCCGGGCAGCAGAGAGGTCAGACACGGCGGTTAGTGGAGAAAAGGAGACACTGGACGATGGGAGCCTTGGGTGCAGCCTGCTGTGTGTACAAGTAAGGCTAGTGTCCTAGAGAAAGGACAGCCCAGCAACCACCAACCGTGTGCAAGTAGCATCTTCATGAAATAAGTTCCCAGGGAGACAACACGAATCATACAACGATATGAGGGAACACATCTTTAACCACTCAGTGGACGACTACAAACTCGCACCCTAAGCCAAGGACAAAGCCTTCTTTGACATCATAAATGGTTCTTTAAGGACGACCCTTACAGTTGGATCCCATTCCACAAGCGTCAGCATCAGCAACAACAGGGAGCAGGCCCTCAACCGCCTTATGCCACTCAGCCTATTCAACCCTCTAGGGTTTGCTGCACCTGTCAGCATCCAAGGTGGTGTCAGCCTGAGAGAGCTTACTACCGCTAGTGACTAATGGGACGGCATTCTTCCGATCTCTAGAGCTAAGAGGAAAGTGTATTTTCTGCAGCGCATCCACCAAGGCAATTGGTGCCATCGCATACCTCAAGGTGGCTAATGCGGAAGGTCAGAGAGAACCTGATCTTACCATCCCCAGACTCAAGCACCCAACTAGACCACCCAACAAAGGCTTTGACCATATTAACCCTGGAAGCGATGGGGAGCTCCACCCAGAGGTTATTGCCTTATATGGGATGGTAGCTCAGGCGGTAGAGCTGGTAGTCTAGTGATCTTAAGGTTGCTGGTTCGATCCCAGGCTCCTCCTGCTAGCATGCTGTAGTGTCCTTGAGCAAGACACTTAACCCCTAATTGCTCCTGATGGCTGCGTCCGTCGGTGATTGAAGAATTGTAAGTCGCTTTGGATAAATCATGCGCCTTTCAGGCCGAGCTTGGCAGTGCACGCTTCGAGAGTTTCTCCAGCTGGAAATTTCCACTAGGATCCTTGACCCTTTTTTGCAACAACACCTTTTCTATGATCCGCAATTCCAAAATGCAGCCCATCCAATATAAGATTTTGCGCAAAGCTCATATCACTGTTCCCTTAATACCAGAGATAACTACTTTCATGCCTTCTGGCTCTGCCGACCTATTTAAACATTCTGGACCAGGTCACCAAGAAGCTATCAACCATTCTGCGTCACAGCATTCCAGTCTCCCTCTCTGTCTCCTTGGCGACCTCTCCTCAGTTGACCCACCACTTAAACACCATCAACCCATTTTGATCGCCCCAACAATTGCCAAGAAAATAATATTACTCAAGTGGGAAAACACAGATAATCTCACCACATTGCAATGGTTACAGTTATTTATAGAATACATTTCAATGGAAAAACTATTGGCTATATCCAAAAACAAGGTTGATTTATTTAATGACAACAACCATAACTACCACCAACACAATATCAACCACAACAACCGCCAAAACAACCACCAACCATAACTACCACCAACACAATATCAACCACAACAACCACTACAACCACCACAGAAACAACAACCACTACAACCACCACAGAAACAACAACCACTACAACCACCACAGAAACAACACCACAACCACCAACAACACCACAACCACCAACAACACAACAACCACCAACAACACAACAACCACCACCACCACCACATCAACTCCAACGACCACCACAACTACAACAGCCAAAACAACCACAAAACAACCACCACAGCAACCACAACAACCACTACAGCAACCACAACAACAACTACAACCACTACAGCAACCACAACAGTCGGTGCTCCAGTGGTATTTGCACATATTGAAATTAGGTATTATTTATACATTTTGTCCAAAGTTGTCCCCTTTCTATGTAAATGAGCCTTGTTGCAAATAAAGTCCAATTCACAAACACCAGCGCTAGTAGCCACAATCAGTTAGAGTGAAATTATTACCGTCTGCAGAGACCTGGTGGGAACTGCGCGATGACCAAGAAAAGGAAAAAAAAGTCTCCGCTGTGTGATCATCTGCAGAGAGCTGGTGCAACTGAAGCACAATATCTGTGAATTCCTATAAGGGGCGTCAGGCCCAGACTTTCCAGTGATCTGTAAATAACATTGTCACATTATTATGATCATTTGTATTATTATAATTATTATTATGTCACGCCATCTGTAGGTAGTGGAATGTACAGCAGTCTTTCAAAACACTCCAAAAGCAACTTTTTGAAACTGTGAATCATTTTTTGCACAAAAATGCATTACAAACATTGACAAAAAAGGTTTGATAATTCCTATTCAACTCAAAAGATATTGAAAAAAAAAACCCTAAAAGTTAAAGGAAATAGTGATAAAGTTGCCAAAAATGGCATTGAACCACAAATGGAATCAAACCTGAACTTGGTTGAGTAAAATATATTAAATCAACTGTCATAATTTCTACACTGTAATAATAAGATTCAGTGAGAACTAGAATTTTAGTTAAAATAGATAGATAATACAGTATATAAATCATAGTGTTGCAGTTCCTCCTACCACACACCACCCAAGTGACATGTTCAGGTCCCTCCGGCACAGAGACACAGACGACGATGGTTGTAGACACCAGTTTATTGTAGAGATAAAGCTAGGTGGAATTAGCCAGGAGCAGGTCGAACATGTCATGACAGGGCTCCTATCCTGAGTGAGAGTGTGATGGGGGTTTTAACCTGTTGCTCATTATCCCAACCACCGAGCAACGGGTATGCAGCCACCCTGACCCAATCATCTAGATCCAGGTCAGGTGTGGCTGCTCAACAAGACCACCCCCACACCACACATAGATTTTCTCGTACTTTACATTACATTACATTTACATTTAGTCATTGATCAGACGTTTTTATCCAAAGCGACTTACAATTGTTCAAAGACCGACGGACGCAGCCATCAGGAGCAATTAGGGGTTAAGTGTCTTGCTCAAGGACACTACAGCATGCTAGCAGGAGGAGCCTGGGATCGAACCAGCAACCTTTGGATCACTAGACCACCAGCTCTACCTCCTGAGCTACCATCCCCATACTTTAAATGTTTTATAGTCATTGCATATAAATCTATTTTGAAGTAAAACCCGAGGTCCCCTCTGATTACACAGAGACCCGTTGCGTGTTTCCTGTGATTGGTTTCATGTTGCTGTTGGTGTTATTCATTCTTTGTGATTCTCAGTGTTTATCGAGGCTCAGGGATTCCAACAAACTAACACTCAGCTACAGACACAAGTTTGGAGGAGTTCACTGTGTGGTCAGGTCATTTCAGGTTTCCTCAAAAAACATGTCAGAATGTGTGTGTGTGTGTGTGTGTGTGGGCATTTGCATGTGTGTGTGTGTGTGTAAGGACAGTGAGTAGAGGATCCACATACCTGGTAGTCCTCCATGGACGGTGTGTACAGACTGCAGTTCATCTCCTGAAGGGACAGAATCCATCATTGATCATTGATCTGGATGAGGAATCCTATTTTCCTGAAAAGCTATTTGTGATGTGTAGTATAGCATCGTATCGTATAGTTAACCATCACTTCACCGTGGACTTCTTCACAATGTCCATGATGGCCTTCACCTTGGTGGTGCTCTCGAAGGTGCAGGGCAGCTGTCCGGCCGTCAGTCTAGTGCCCAGGACGGTCAGACAGACCGGCAGCAGAAAGACAGGCAGCCGACTGACAGGCACAGTCAGCATGTCTCACATCACGCCTCGGTCTGCACTGAGTCTGCGATGCCACCAAGATGACAACAAGGAGATACCTGTGGGCACCTTTAGAGGCAGAGTGTACAGGTTGGTGCTTTCTACTGTATGGAGGAAACCCAAGGACCCCCTGGTGGAAACCAGAAGCGACGTAGGCGATCAAACTAAATACACTCCTTCTAGGCTTGGTTAGTACGGGAACCAGCAGGAAGCAGCAGGAACCAGCAGGAAGGGGCAGGAAGCGGCAGGAAGCGGCAGGAACCAGCAGGAAGGGGCAGGAAGCGGCAGGAAGCGGCAGGAACCAGCAGGAAGCAGCAGGAACCAGCAGGAAGCTGTAGGAAGAAGCATGAACCAGCAGGAAGTGGCAGGAACCAGTAGGAAGCGACAGGAACTGGCAGGAAGCTGTAGGAAGAAGCATGAACCAGCAGGAAGTGGCAGGAACCAGTAGGAAGCGACAGGAACTGGCAGGAAGCTGCAGGAAGCGGCAGGAAGCGGCAGGAAGCGGCAGGAGTCAGCAGGTAGCCGTAGGAAGCTGTAGGAAGACGCAGGAACCAGCAGGTAGCAACAGGAAGCAGCAGGAAGCAACAGGAACCAGCATGAATGGGGAGGAACCAACAGGAACCAGCAGGAAGCAACAGGAAGCAGCATGGAAGTCATGGAGAAGGACTTTGGGCCTCAAAGAGGTTCTGGTAATCCCCCTCTGCATTGAGAGGAGCCAATTGAGGTAGTTAATCTGGTCAGGCCGCCCCCTGGTGGTGTGCCAGGCCAACTGAGGGGGTGTCCCAGGGGCCGACCCAGGTGCCACTGGAGGGATTCTATCTCTGTTACCATGGGAACACCTCACAATCCCCCAGGAAAAGATGGAGGAAGCTGCCGAGAAAAGGACGTCTGGTCGCTCTGCTAAGATGCTGCCTGCAGGGGGCAAATGAGTAGGAAGATGGAGGATGGCTGGACAGTGGCAAAGCAAGATCATAAAGCAACACTGGATGATAAAGAAAAATAAATGCGAAAACAGCTGTGTTCCGAAGATTCCAAACATGAGCAGCAGAATAACACAGGTTAAGGTTCAGAGGGTAGAGCTTGGGTGGAGTTAGGGGGGAGCAGTGTCAGACAGCAGCTTGAAGGGAAACGTTTTAAAATGTCAAACGTCATTGTTCAGGGGAGGGATCAGCTGATCGCGGCCCTGAACTGAACGCTGATTCTCTGCCTTTTGAAGTTACCTTGTGCAAGGCACCTTGTGTCCCATGTGAGGCAGAGTCACGCCGGCTGCAATGGGTAGCTCCCAGTGTCCACCAGTAGCAGACTGGTTGTACTGACAGACAGACAGACAGACCGACAGACAGACAGACAGTGACTGATTTGTGTCCGAATCTGCTCAAACTGAAAAAAATATTTTGGCCCAAACATCAGACCTGAAGGAAAACAGGAACAAAAAGAACAAAATAAAACTTATGAAATACAAGTGAAAGACAAACCTGCAGGTGACGGAGCTGAAGCCTCTGAGAGGGAGAGAGAGAGAGAGAAAATCTCCACCTCTTTCTGTCTGTCCTCCTCCCTGCTTTCAGCCATCCTCCTTTCCCAGGGACCTCCCCCTCTCTCTCTCTCTCTCTCTCTCTCGCTCTCTCTCTCTCTGACCATGAAAAGGCATTTGACGCGGTCGAGCACTGCTACCTCTGGAAAATTCTGGAGGAGTTTGGATTGAACCCAGGTTAAAGTTCAAGTTCAATAATTGACTGTGTTGTATTTAATCACAAAGATTAAGGTTTTGTACCAGGACATAGAGCGTCGACTAATGACTAATGGAGTGTTGAACGCCCCCTTGAGAGTGGGGCGGGGCATCAGGCAGGGCTGTGTGTGTGTGTGTGTCTGGTGTGCTATACGCACTCTCTATTGAACCACTGTTGCACAACTTCCAAGATAATATTGAAGGATTGATTTTACCCCATTTTAATACACACCATGTTTTATCTACGGATGCAGACAACCTCACTGTCATTGTACAGAGTTGGGAGGATGTACAGAAACTACAGGAAATTTCAAAAGACTGAATGTCGGTGGCAAGAATAAACTGGGGAAAAAGTGAGGCAGTAGCTTGTCGGGGCTGGAAGGAGGGTTACCTGACTTGATGAGGCCACCACACAGAAGAACAGGGAGGAGGTAGTGGAGACAGTGAAGGTGGAGATGACTGCTCCCACATATGTCCTACAGAGGGTGAACACTGATTATCAACAACCTGGTGGGGTCTGTGTTATGGCATCAGCTGTCCTGCCTGGAACCACCTGTGGGTCTTCTCCTGAAGAATCAGGCTGTCGTAATGGACTTCTTCTGGAACAAGCTTCAGCGTCCCTTTCCTGCTGAAGGACGAGGGAGGACAAGTCCTTATCAACCCGGTGAGCAGGTTGGTGGTCTTCAGACTGCAGTTCGCCCAGAGGTACCTGGTGGGATGATGGTCTCGGTGTGGAGGCAGGTGGTGGCCAGCAGCATTTTATGGTCTGGGACTGGACACTGTACTGTTTATAACAGATTATAAGCCTTTCGAGAACTATGGGCTACCTCTATTCTATAAAACAGTTCTTAAAACATGGGCTCTCTTCAGCTGGACGAGACCGGATCCTGCAGCCTCACTGTCCTGTTTTTTGGAGGAGCCGATAATCCACGGAACCCAGCTGGATGTACGGGATGGCTTCACACCAGGACCGACACAGGACTGGGGGGCGGAGAATGTGTTCCCATCAAGCACGGCACTTGATCTGTTTCATAAGGAAACGGAGTAAAATGAAATTCAAAAATAAAAACAAACTGTTTTGGTACCGATCACAGGTGCCCCATGGCTGTCGCCGTGGGCACAGTCGGGGCGCAGAGCTGTGATTTTTTAAAATTATATAGTTATGTTTATAATGATATATTGAGGGAGACAACTCTCGGTTTTGATACCTGTGAACATGGAGGAGGTTCTGCCAGACCCCGCTGTGAGCATGGAGGAGGTTCTGCTGAACTGGGGAAGCAGATTGGACACAGTAATCTGTCCTTTACTTCAAGGTTGAATTAAAAGTTGTGATGGTGTTTGTAAAGGAGGAGCGCTTTGTCTACCAGTTAATAGAGCTGACGGCCCCCCCCCCCCCCGTGTCACGGTGTTGGGAGTCCCTCGTATGGCCACAACCAACAAACCAGGGCCACCTTATTACCAGTATTACGGTGGCCCTGACAGTTCAATGCACTGCAACTTAAGAAAACACAAGCAAATAGAAATGAATGAATGAAATATAAGACATGCACAGCATTTAGAAAACACGCTGCAAATCCAGATGTGTCAAACAAACTGCATATCAAAATGCTTTGCAAATACAAAAAACACAACCGCATTAACGGAAAACACAACCACATTAAGTGAAAACACAACAACATTAACAGAAAACACAACCACATTAACAGAAAACACAACTGAATTAATGGAAAACACAACCACATTAACGAAAAAAACACAACCACATTAACGAAAAAAACACAACCGCATTAACAGCGTACACAGCCACATTAGCAGAAACACAATCACATTAAGTGAAAACACAACCACCTTAACAGAAAACGCAACCACATTAACAGAAAACACAACTGCATTAACAGAAACACAACCGCATTAATGGAAGACATAACCACATTAACGAAAAAAACACAACCACATTAACAGAAAACACAACCACATAATGGAGAACACAACCACATTCAGGGAAAACACAAACGCATTAATGGAAAACACAACCGCATTAACGGAAAATATAACCGCATTAATAGAAAACACAAACACATTAAGTTACTTTCTCCTCTACTGTTTTATTCCAATTCAAATTTAAAATTAAAAATAAAAACACAGGAAAACTGGTACAGGAACCGTACAAGAGGCACGGTACATGCAGTGCAGCGCTGGAGGAGAAAACACACACACTGATCAAATCCAGCCATATTTACCACTTTATATTTGAGGAGATACAGTTTCTATCAAACATGATCCCAATGTTACGGCTCCAAAAACACCACCTTGTTAACTCGCAAAAGGAGGACCGAACCCTCACCTTCAATGAGCTGAGTAAAACACTTTTCCAGATGCCTTCAGGAAAAGCTCCAGGGGTGGATGGGCGGCCGGTGGGACTTTTTAAAACATTTTGGGAAACCATTAGAAAAGACTGTGTCAGGGTTCGCCCAGGGCCTCCGGCATCGGCCACTAGATGCCGCCAGTACTGCCTCATCAATGTTGCTTTGTTTCCCATTACCCAGCCTCATTAGGTTATATGTTTCAGCTGTGTCTCGCTTTGTCTTGCCTATTTATACCCTGTCGTTTGTGTTCTTCGTTGCTCAGTCTTGAGTTTGTCTAGCCTCCTGACAACGCTCTCGTTTCCAGGCCCACAAAATTCTTATTTGTTTTTTTTGTCTGTTTTTGGTACTTGTTTCAAGTAAACCTTTATTTTTGCCACCTTGTCTCTGCCTCGTTCTCTGCACCTGGGTTCACTCGGCATAACCTCGTAACAGCAAGGCTGAGCCCCAACATGGACCCAGCAGAGAGTCAGCCTCCAGAGATGGAACGCATGCGGGTGGCCCTGACGAACCAGGGGACTGAGATTGGCCATCATGAGCAGGCTCTCCAACAGATCCTGGAAAAACTGCAGTCCCTCACCCAGGCCGTCCAGCAGAGCCAGGCACAGGCTCCACCTATGGCTCCTGCGCCAGCGCTGCCTCCCATGGACACGCGTCCTCCATATCACCGCAAACCATGACTGCCGGCGCCAGAGAGGTACGACGGTAACCCAGGAGGTTGTCGTGGCTTTTTGACGCAATGCTCCCTGGCTTTAGAGCTCCAGCCATCACAGTTCCCCACCCGGCGCTCACGGGTGGCATACATTGTCACACTACTCAGAGGCAAAGCACACTTCTGGGCCACAGCCATCTGGAACCAGCAAACCCCGGCCTGCTCCAGCTACCATTTTTTTGCCCAAGAGATGCGCAGAGTTTTTGACCACTCAGTCAGTGGGAGGGAGGCGTCAACACGGCTACTCCGGCTCCGCCAGGGGGAACAGAGCGTAGCGGATTACGCCGTCACGTTCCGCACCCTCACAGTGGCGTCTGGATGGAACAGCGAGGCACTCATTGCGGCCTTCCAGGATGGTCTCATTGATGGTGTCAAGGACGAGCTGCCATCCCAGGAGCGCAGGAGGACCTGGACACGCTCATCAAAACAGCTATCAGGTGGACAACCGCCTCCGGGAGAGACAAAGGGAACGCCGTTCTTCCGCTTCACCAATACCAGTGCGCACAGCAGTCCTGGGGACGACGTCTCCCGAGCATCTCCGAGCTGTCCCGAGCCCATCTACAGCATCGATGGAGGAGCCTATGCAAGTAATCAGCACACGGCTCTCTCGGTCCAAACGTGAACGGTGGATGAGGGAGCGCCGCTGCTTGTACTGTGGGATCCCGGGTCATTTCCATTCTTCCTGCCCTGAGCTCTCGGGAAAAGCCAACTCTCTCAAGGGTAGGGAGAACTGTGACGAGGCCAACCTTCTCTCCCGGGCTCGAGGCGAGCAGGGTCCTGCTGACTGCCTCCCTCGCCTGGGGAGATCAACATCACTCCCTCCAAGCTATGGTGGATTCCGGCACTGCAGGTAGCTTCCTGGATGTGGGGCTAGCAAAAGCCCTAAAGCTCCCTCTGGCACCTCTGGAGCATCCTCTCACGGTGACAGCCCTGGATGGAAGACCACTGGGTTCCGGTAGCGTGTGCCATCTCACCACCCCCCTTTTCCTGTCACTGGAGGGAAAACATTCAGAGGTAATCCAGCTCCACCTCATCCACTCTCCTGAATTTCCACTGGTCCTGGGCTACCCATGGCTGGCCCGTCACAATCAACATCTGGACTGGGCCTCCGGGCGTCTCACCGAATGGGGTCCTGCTACAAGTGTCTCACCACCTGTCTTTGTTCTAGTCCGTCTTCTCACCCTCTCGAGTCTCCAGTCCATGTCCAAGCTTGTGCCCCTTCACAAGCCCCAGCCCACTCCGGAGTTCCTGTCTGTGTCCTGGCTCCAGTCCGTATTCAAGGCCCCATCCATCCCGAGTTTTCACAAGTATCCGAGCTGAGGGAGGTCTTCAGCAAGAGACGGGCCACCACTCTTCCTCCCCATCAGCCGTATGACTGCGCCATCGACCTTCTGCCTGGCACCTGCCCTCCTCGAGTACGTCTCTTCTCTGTCTCTGCCCCTGAGACTACAGCCATGGAGGAGTATATCCGGGGGGCGCTCACCTCAGGTTTCATCCGCCCTTCCACCTCCCTGGCGGGCGCAGGCTTTTTCTTCGTGGGTAAGAAGGATGGCGGCCTGCATCCCTGCATTGATTACCGTGGTCTTAACAAGATCACGGTCAAGAATCGCTACCCCCTTCCTCTCATGTCCACATCTTTCAAGCAAGGCGCCACCATCTTCACCAAACTCGATCTTCGAAATACATACAATCTCGTCCGTGTCTGCGAGGGAAGACCGCCTTCAACACACCCACCGGCCATTATGAATACCTGGTCATGCCTTTTGGATTGGGCAATGCTCCCGCTGTCTTCCAAGCCTTTGTAAACAACGTCCTCCGTGAGTTTCTCAACCGCTCCGTGTTCGTCTACATCGATGACATCCTCATCTTCTCCAGGACCCTTCCCGAACACATACAGCATGTGAGACAGGTCCTTCACCGTCTGCTCGCCAATGGCCTCTATGTGAAGCTGGAGAAGTTTGGGAAGAAGACAACAAGTCAGAAGCCTGGAAATAGGAGAAGAGAGTGTGAGTGACTTGGACGAAGCTTTTGGAGGATACGACCCAGCAGTCAGATGGATGCTGGCAAAAGCGGAGAAAAAAGGAGATCGACCAGTGAGGAAAATGGCTCCGGGAACAGACGACACAGATGAGAGTGAACAGGCCGAAAGTGAGGAAGAATCGGAGAAAGAAGGTCCTTCCTGTTTTGAACCGTTAGCAGCCAGCACAGGGGTAGGAGATGACAGACGCATGGTTTTAAGAGTGATTGAGAGGAGTATAGACAGATGCCTTGAGGACATAAGTGACTCCACCTGTCCAGAAGTTCAACAAATATTGGAAAAACAATTACACGAATTGCAAATAACGGAGAAGAAATTACAGAAGAAAAAACCTCAAAAGCCAGACACTTTGAGGTATGGACTACGGCTAAGAAAAGGAAAGAGACCCAACAAAATGTTTCCAGTGATAATTCGAGGACAAAATTTAGAGTACAAGCCTTGGCAGAATACAGACATGTCTAACATACTTGAAAAGTTACCCACTCTCCAAGATGGAGCCATCCGTGGATCTCAAAGCTTAAAGAGGTTTTGGTGGGAACGCAGCCTGCCATGGGAGATATTAAAAGACTTCTGGCTAGCCTTATTGGAGTCCCAGCGATGGAGGAGATCCTGCAGGCAGCAGGCCTTATCAGATATGTGGCAACTGCAGTGTATAACCCAGAATTGTTTGCTGCAAGCAGAGGTCGGATGTGGAGAGCATTGAGAGATGCATTTCCAACAAACGTACACCCGGACAACATCTTTGTTGAGTCATTGGGTCCACATGAAAACCCAAGGGCTTATGTGTCAAGGGTTCATCAAGTGTGGAGAAATATCACAGGAAATTATCCAGATTTTAATCAAATGGAGAAATCAAGGGGCTGCCTATTCAAGTGAGGAGCAAATTGGCAGAAGTGGTTGGTCTTGGAAGCATGACCATACGGATCACATAGCACATCAAGTGGAGCTATATCGGAAAAAGGAGCATGACCAGAAGAAACAAGCCCAGGAGACTCTCAGAAAACTCAACCAAATACAGTTGGTGGATAAGAAGAATGAAGATAAGAAGGCCAAAGAGAAGGTTTATAGATGAGCAGAACAGAAGGAATTGTAGATAGATAATGCACTGCGGCGCCCCCTAAGGGGAGCAGCCGAAAGGAGAGGATTCTTGGTGGTGGAATGAGGAAGTAAAGGAGCAGCTATGAAGATAAACACTGATGATTATCTTGATAAAGAGCGTGACATTAAGAAAAGTGTGCCACAGATGACTTTAATGGTGGCTGAAGGACTTGAGCAAAAGCATGTGGAGAAATCATGAAGGACTGATGGTAGCAACCCAAGACCTACTAGGTCTGATGATTCAGGAAGCACATGGGTTGGCCCATGTTGCAAGGGGGGAGGTAATAAGAAAAATCAGGAAAGAGTATGGTTATTGGGCACCGTACTTGCTTGAGCAAATTGATTATGTCATAGGCAGATGTACAATCGGTCTTAAAAACAATGTTTGGAGGGCTGTGATGAGTCCACCCGGTTACATTCCAACTCCGACAGGTCCCATGCGTGAGTTGGTTGTAGATTTTGTTGATATGATAAGACCAGTAGGAGGTAAAACATACATGTTAGTGGACGTGGATAGATTTTCACGATGGACTGAAGCATGTCCTCAAAGCGTAATGATGCTCAGTCAGTTGCCAAGCCTAGTTTTTGTGTCGTGAGGTCATAAGCAGGTGGGGACTTCCAGATCGCATATCTTCAGATAATGGGAAAGAGTTTGTGGATAAAGCAGTAAAATTAATTCAGCAAAAATTGGGAATTAAACAATGTCTAGGAGCTATTCATCATCTCCAAAGCCAAAGTGATTGTGAAAAATTGAATGCTGTGCTGAAAAATCGCATTGTTAAAATTGGTCAGCATACAGGTCTGAATTGGCATTAGAGGTGTGTAGTGAGGACCTAACACTAGTAGAGAAATATCTATACCGAATATCTGATTCCTTCATAGACTCAATACTATTTTTAACTGAGAAAATGCATGGACAAAAGGGGGAAAAGGAAAAGGTTAATCATATCTTGGAATAATGTTAAAGTATAATGCAAAAGCGAAATTATTATACTGGATTTGATGTGTGTGCAAGATACTGGCCAGTGAATTTTTCTTCCAGGACCGGTATGAGGTTAGCTGTGTCCGGAGATCCTAACAGCCTAATGGACTTGAACACTCAAACGTGGACATTCAAAAATGGAGGAAGAAAATGGACGACGGACCCTGAATGAGGACATCATGATCAGGAGTGTCGAGTGAAATATTATTAAATGTTGATGGTGTTATGCAGGTTTTTATAATATTGGAGTTTGTTTATTACAACGTAACCTGTATTATTGATGAAAAGTCTGTATCCTACAGTAGATATTTTTAGCGAGACATATTACTTTGATTTAGTATTGATTTCTTTGAAGTTTTCTGTAACAGGGTGAAATGGATATATTGGGACCTCAGGTGTTTTATTCTTTTGCGGGGTTTTGAGGGACATTGACAATAGGCAGGGACAGGTTCATTGTTTGTTGTCCGATGGGTCGACCAGCCTGACTTTGGACAAACTTTTGATTTATTTCTGAGGTTCTGAATGTATGCATTAATATGTAACATCTTGTACAGTTGTCTAAACCCTTCTTCTTTGCGGTTAATTAATTTGGAGTGCAATAGGTAGTTGCCTGGGGCAGGGGAACCGTGAGAGAATTTTCCTGTCTTGATTGTTTGTTGAAAGAACTTAGAAAGGAAGCTGCCAGATGGGTTTTTCGCTCTCACACTCCACAAATGTATTGTATTGCTACGACTAAGCATGTTCAGAAGGGTATAATATAATCAGTTTGTTTGTTAGTAGGTGATTTCTATTGGGCCAATTAACGTCGTAACTTCAATGACTCTTATCTTTGTCGAGACTTTGTGTAGTCTCGAAGGGGGGAAATATGAGGTGTCTTGGAGGGTGTGGCGTCCCAAGACAGCCCCATCATATAAGATAATTACTAAGAGACAGTGCCAGGGGTTATATTACATTACATTTAGCAGACGTTTTTATCCAAAGTGACTTACAATTGTTCAATCACCGACGGACGCAGCCATCAGGAGCAATTAGGGGTTAAGTGTCTTGCTCAAGGACACTACAGCATGCTAGCAGGAGGAGCCTGGGATCGAACCAGCAACCTTTAGGTTACTAGACCACCAGCTCTACCGCCTGAGCTACCATCCCTCAGGTCCCAAGAGAGAGAGCCCATTGCCAGGGGGCCCGGAGATAAGGGAGGTGGAATGTGTCCTGTGACCTATGTAGGGGATCAAAGTGGTCACCATTGTCTATAGGCAAGCATAAAAGAGCCCGCCCGAATTTTATTCGGCAGACAATCCTTCTGATGCTGTTCTTTTGTAATAAATCTATTATTTTACTCAAGTCAGTGTCAGCGGTCTCTCCTTCTTCATCAACACATCAAATTCATCAAGAAACTACATCAGGAACAGCTTTTTTCCAAAGGCCATCAGACTACTAAACTCACCAACACGACATGAACACGACACCCACAAAGACCAACTGACTGCACAATATTTACATTTTGACAATACATATGTATCCCCTTGGTATACATATGTATCCTCTTGCTGCTAGCTTTGCACTGCACCTTATTACCTTAATAACATACCTCATTTGACTTCTTGAGTATATTAAGACTAACCTTAGTCTTGTTGTGTTGTTGTGTCTATTGTTGTTGTCTTTTTGCACTTTCATGTTATATGTTGTGTGTTACAAAGATTACTTGCACAATTGGAGTATGGGGAAACGCAATTTTGATCCTCTGTGTAATGACGTGTTGCATGGTACGATTGAAAATAAAGTACACTTTGAACTTTGAACTTTGATAATAAAAAGGTGCCCCTGCTCTAGAGTGATGTTAAAGTCGCATGAATTCCAATTTGACTGTCTCTCTCTAGCTCCCTCTGTCTCTTTCTCTAGCTCCCTCTGTCTCTTTCTAGCTCCCTCTGTCTCTCTCTAACTCTCTTTGTCTGTCTCGGCTTCCACATCCCTGCCATTGCACACCTGTCCCCATTCAGCAACCTAACCACCTGCCCCCTTCTTGTCACTACTCTTGTATTTGTTCCCCATTCACTCTGTCTGTGTCAGATCATTGTGTATTGTGACAGAAAAATGCACACGATCAAATATTTAAATGATGTTTTACATGTTTTATACAGGACAACAGCCTTTTGTATGGTAAGCAGTTTTAAAACACATTGCCTCTGGGTTTTAATGAGCCTCTCAGAGTTTACAGTATATGGAGAGACTGTAAATTGTAAATTGCAAAATGTAAATTGTAGTATTGAAGAACCAGATAACATTCCATCTTCACTTAACCTTGTGTGGAGACAAGGATTACCCCAGGGGAGCTTGAAAGAGCATGGTGTGTTTGTTTTATAGCATAGTAGGATTGTATCTGTGACCAGATTTTGACTGTTTAATCCCTGTTTATCGGGTAACACCTGGGGAGATAATTGAGGGGCAGAGCCTTGTAAATGAGCCCTGACCAATGGTACGAAACCTCTCTTTGGTATAAAACCCTCTTCGTCAGTAGCAGGGGCAGGCTGAACAGTGCTTGGAACCATGACAGTATCTTTCTATTTATTCAGCAAAAGAAATATCTTTGATTCTCTCAGTTTTGTTTTCCTGTAGTGGGCAGATTAACCTCACCGACCACGCAGGAAAATTTCTCCAACAGTGTGCATGATATACTCTGTCATCCCCGGTGTCGTACCTACTGTGTTGATTTTCCGCCTGTTTCCCTGTTTGGTGGGAGTGTAGTTTCTTTGTTGTCGATGATATGCTGATGAAGAAGGAATCTCCGCTGACACTGACTTGATTATAACAATACGTTTATTACAATGAAAAACAGCATCAAACCAGACTTGCCATGGATGTCTGGGAGAGAACAGAAGTCAAATGCATTCTCTCCCGAATGGATCAAGAAGTTGTCTTATATACACTTGTACAGACATAATGTAACACATCTGGTTCCAATCCATAGGTCTCAGCTCAGCCCCTGTCTGACATGAATCTAAACATGTTCCACTTCTCTACTCACAGGGCCCCCAACATAAACACTCCAATGTTGATGTTCTCCGTGTCACTTTCGAAGCAACATATGTTAATCTTTCATGGGAGCCCAGTCCCCTTCTTCACCCCAAACATTCCAGACACCTCCAGCCACCTCAGGAGGGAGGAGAATTTACCAAATTTTCCATTTTGTCGGTCTCCGTTACAGACGATTGGATTGAGTGGAGTAGGAAGCTGCTGACTCTTATCCCTCCATGCCTGGAGAACATTGTGGGGAAGGAGTTTTGTAGGACAGTAGTAAAAATCAAACACATAAGAGACTTTCTGAGTGTTGAGGAGCATCGTTGGCAGGAAGTGATCGTGGGGGAGTCAGGCAGGTTTTAGGTGGAGAATGCTTTACAAGCGTCTACTTCAAAACAGAACTGGAGACTTAAGAGTGGAGAATCCCACATGGGGGCTCTGAAAACAAACACATTCTTGGGAAGGACAGACCCAAATGTTGGAGGTGTCCACTCTGTGATCCAGCTGAAAGTGTTGCACATGCATTTGTTCAATGTCATCCTGTTTCTGACTGCTCCATGATCTGTGGAAGATATTGGGGAATCTTTCTCTGTGGGGCTTTATGTTTTGGGGCCTTTGTACCCTTGCAGTAAAAAAACAAAATCCGTTCTGCTTTATTTCTTGTTTGGTCAGGCAAAGGACTCGCCTGTCTATCCAGGAGAAACAAGGTAAAGGGAGTTGGGCCTACGAACCCATGGCTCATCTTTAGGGATGTGGTCTCTCCACCTGAGGACAGCACATGCTTCAATCAGATCAGTCATGTTGAAGGCTTTAGAAAGGTTTGGAGTATAAATGGGGCTTTATTTCTCACTGATGAAGAGGAATTGGTTTGCATTGGTATTCATGTAAATTTCTTTATTGTGTGTTAGACAGAGAGCGAGATGAGAATTATGTTGTTTTTTCATTATTTTGTTATAATTTCACTGTTTTTTAAGAGAAATGTTCCAATAAAGTACTTCAAGTCTCCCTCTCTCTCTGAGCTGATTGATGTTACTCTGTTTGTTCCACAAACTTTAAGCAGTTTACTGTTTTTTCTGTCTTTTCTCTTTTATAGCGTAGTAGTTAGTGTATGTTTTAGTGTAACTCTTGTTAAGTTAAGGCCCTTATCTCGCACACCAACCAAGCCTTGAGACGACTCCGGTGTTCCATTACCCGACGCTGTTGTAACGACGCCTCCGACCGGCACCCCGAACGGGATGGCGTTAGAAAGTTCACGGCTTCCAGACCTCTGACTCTATTACTATTAATTATTTATAGAAGTGGTAATACCATTAAATATGAAATATAAACATAGCTTTAACGCTACACATGGGACTAATTTTAGTGCAGGGGTAGCCATTTTAAAGGACTGGTGAGGAACCCCACCTCCAGTCCACCACCACACTGTCCGTGCTTCTCACCACTTCAGTTTGGCTGATGCCTGGAGGATGAAACACCCTAACTCCAGGCAGTACATCTGGGTGAAGGTGTTCTCACAGTGGAGGTGGAGGTGAAGGTGAAGGTGTCAGGGGGAGGCTGGACAGGGTCTATGTGTGCAAAGCCGTCAGCCCCAGGTTAGCATGAAGCTCCATCACCCCGCTTGGTTTTACGCATTACCATTTAATTTCTATTAATCAAAAGTATTTTAGTCAAGAGGACAAACATCTTCTTTTGGCACTTCAACACCAAACTTTTACAGGACAGGTTCTTTGGTGATCGTTTCAAGGATTTTTGGGGCACAAAGAAATATGACCCCCCCCCCTGCAGGATTCAGGAGGACGAGACGTCATCATCAGATCCACTGGACGGAGATGGATTTTCGCTTGAAGAAGTGATTGCACATCTCAGATCAGTCACTTCCTGTAGAAACTAAACTCCTGGTAACTGATTTAGATCCAGTCCAACCAGTTCCAATTTGACTCATGACTTTCCAATGTTTTCTCAAAATAAAACCTTTTTCTCATACATTTACTGAGTTTGCTTTAATATTCAATGTTACAATCTGTTGATTAATTAAAATTTGTAATAAAAAGCTTCATTCCTATTTATCACTAAAACAGAGTGAACAAAGTGCTTCACAGACACATGAAAACAGTCTGACCTGCTGCTGTAGATAACAACAGGATAATAACATCGGAGTTATGGAAACATTGCATCTCACCAGTTTTTGGATCCCAGTTCGCTCTGCAGGACCAGACCAGTTTCAGCACGTTTCTGAGTTCTGAAGCACTCTGGGCCAACCTCCAGTTTGCACAAAGAACCAAGCAGCAGCATGATGCTTGATTCAAGGTAGTGTGACACTTCTACTTTTATGACACACCTCAGAGAAAACTGGGTTCTGATCGGTCAACAGCGACAACCATACAGTTATTTCTGAATAATGATGACTATCTGTTAATAATGACCCTTATCTCGCTCTGGCTACATGCAAATGCCAAAACTAATATGTGGTGCCATTTTGTGACACTACATAGAAACTACAATGGAAGACTCCAGCGTTCAATGTCGATTTCAAGATGCATGTAAATATGAAATGTAACATTAATAACAGTAAATAGTTGTATAGAGAATAATGCCTCCATCCTGCTGTTTCTCTGTCACCCCTCCATCATTGAGATTAAATACCAGGTCAGATCTGAGCTGATTTTTTACACATTTATTTTCAGCGTCCAATTCTCTTCATCTTGCGTTGCAGAAACTCCCTTTTTCAGATACAATCTGTTGCAGCTGTTCTGAAAACCAAGCATCTCCTTGACGACCCGCCAGGCCTGCGTGTTTTGAGGCTGTGTGTAAAAAATGTACTTTCCATCTGGGCGCAGTAGCAGCGCAGGGCTCAATCGGTTCCACGGATGTTTTGGATACTGTGACTCCAGCTTTAACAATATCAAATATAAACTAAATGACAGCAAATAAATGGGACTGGGAAATAAATGTAAATGTAGAATAAAACCACGGAGCGTCTCTGCAGTCCCGTCCTCCCCACGTCAGGTCACGTCAGACACAGCAGCTTCCATATATTCTGACAGCGCTTCCCCATGGATGCACTCGCTATTACACTTAATGACTGGGACCCGGGACCTGATGCTGAATAAAATGTGAAATGGGTTCTGGACACTACTGGGTCGGAATCATCAGTAGCTATATCCCTACTGTAGTTACCCTGGTAACAAGGAACCGTCCCTGGAGATTCAAGGTTTCAGAACAAATCATAGCGAGAAACAAGAAACAGGTTGGTCTGAAGTACAGTGAACTTAGACACGTCCAGATGACACACGCTCACACACAGACATGCACACAGACACGCACACAGACAGGCACACAGACACGCACACAGACATGCACACAGACAGACAGAGACAGACACAGAGGTTGAGAACATTGTGCAAAACACAGACTCGACTAAAGCATTAAGTGCCGAAGACAACAAAAAAGTCATTTCATAAATAGAAAAAAAAAAGAAAAAAGATTTAAAACAGATTGTATATTAATAAACAGATATCACCACACAAACTGCAAAACAAACTCAAAAGAATAGAAATCTTTTGAAAATAATGTGTAATATGACCATAACTAAGAAGAAGCACAGAGTTCACCCTGGAACTCTAGGTCTCCAGGGTGAACTCCATGATTGATTCCAGAACTTATTTCCTGAACCCAAAACCCTAACCCTCCCACTGGAGGGGTATCCCGTCCCGCCAGACGCATTGCAGGAAACCGTGTCACCACTGTCTGCCAGTGTCTGCCAAACACTCCAGAACCTGAGCACAGACACCCCGGTCCAGAAGCCACAGATTGAAAACTTCTGGTCAGTGATGAAAGAACCTAAAGCAGGAGGCGCTGAGCTGGACCTTCGGGTCGGTCCGTGAAGTGGTCTGTCCACAACTACCCGGATAATGTCCGGAAATTTCTGGATCTCTGGAAAGCTTGCGTCGGTTCTCATGGCCGTGGTCACATGACCTGCTGAAAACATGTCCGCCCTCTTTGAAACCTCTTACGTGTCGTGCTCACCGCCCAAACACTCCGGTCTTCCCTCCACTTCACAGCTGTGAGGGGGGAGGGCGGCAGGATGGCGATGCAAGACTATGGGTCTTGGGACCTGGCCCCCAACTGGCCCTGGCCTGAGGGCTCTGAGACAGGCTGACCTGAGCGGTGCTGAAGAAAGTGATCCGCCCGCTCCCAGCCACCTGGAGGTTGACCGTGGTGGCGTAGCTGGCCCTCTGCTCTGCCAGTCGGGCGAGGCTCGGGTAGGGGGCGGACAGAGCCAGTGCGGTGGGCGATTGGCCCCGGGGGGTGACGTCAGATTGGTGGTAAGGAGACGATGGTGGGGGGCTGGCGATCCCAGAGTGGGCCGGAGACGAGGCCGGACGAGCCACATAGGCACAGATCAGCTGACTGCGACAGCTTCCCTCCTGGAACTCTGGATCGACCCATCCTGCCTGGAGGTGGGATGCAGAGGGGGGAGGAGATGGGGAGGACATGAGGGTGTGAGAGGACGAGGAGGAGAGGGGGGAGGCAGGAGGGGAGGCAGGGAATGCATCGCTTTTGTCCGGGCCGTCGGCTCCGTCGTACTTGGTCAGGAGCTCCCGTACATCCGGCCAGGGCACGCTGGTGAAATGCTGCCTGGCAAGGCTGCCCCTTCCCGGGATGAGCCTGCCAGGCGAGAAGGGGGATGTCAGGCCGCTCCTGGGACTGAGGCAAGACGGGGAGCCATCGCACGAGGACCATCCGCCTTGTGGGCTCAAGAGGCCAGACTCCTGCTGATCCGAACTCCCTCCGCGACTTCCACCCAAACTAAGGGATCGACAGCTGCTCTCCACCCAGAATTGATGCTGTCTGCTGGGGGCGCTGGACCTGGAGAGGTTCTGGGGGTTGGGCTCAGAGGGGGCAGAGGAGATGGGAGGTTGTGAAGAAGGAGAGGAAGCTCTGGACCCTCTAAGGGAGACTGAGGGGGAGTAGGAGAACGAGTGTGTGGGTGATGTCAGAGAGGAGAGGGGGGTGGAGGAGGTGAGCCTGGGGTTGCGCGGTTGGGGCGTGGCCACGATATTCGTCCAAATGTTCAGCGAGACGCCGATGGGGGGAGGGGAAAGGATACGGGGGCTGAGACAGGAGGAGGTGGGGGGTCCTGGCACGGAGCTCGCCGAGGAGGCCCGGGGCAGCTCCAGGCTGAGGCCCAGTGGATTACGTGGACTCATGGAACCTAAGCGAGAACTTCTTGGGTGAGGAGGTTTGAGGGCGAGAGGAGAAGAGAAGTTATGCTGAGGGGGGGCAGAGCAGAGGCTCTTAAAGAAGGCAGGGGAGGGGGAGGGGGAGGAAGAGGGAGAGGGGGAGGGCGACTGCACCCGGGAGCTGGGCTCTGACGCCGAAAAGGGCCGCGCCACCCTGTTGTGAGAGCCTAACCAGAAAGGATCATGGGATTGATGTTTCGGTGTGCTGTTAGTGTGAGCACTAGCATTAGCTAACAATGACTTCCTCTGCAGCGCTGACTGGCTGCTGCTGCTGCTGGAGCGCCTGTAAGCGGCTGGACTAATGCTGTTGTTATTGTTGTTTGCGTAGGCTGACGAATCTGATAGATCCACTGAGTGACAGGGGGGAGGAGCCTGACCGGGGAAGGGAGCGGGAGAGGGAGAGACATCAAAGGAGCTGGAGGAGGGTAGGGGACACCCGGCTCGAGTGCCTCCCAGGTGGGCATGAGGGGAGTAGCTGGGGCCCTGCTGGCCAGGGGGGGCCTTTGGAGAAGAAGGGGAGCGCAGATGTAGGGGGGAGGAGGTCAAGGGTGCGGGGCCTATATGACCCATCGCTAAGGGTGCAGAATGTTGCCAGACAGAGTTGTTCTTGGCCATGCTCTGGCTGATGGACTGACTGATGCAGGAGGCAGCTATGGACCTGCTGAAGGCAGAGGAGGAGGTGGCTCGGAGGGGGTGCAAGGAGAGCGTTGCCGGGGAGGTACAGGCTGAGTGCCGGCTGAGGCCCGGTCTGAAAGTCGATGCTGGAGCGTGGCGGTCTGAGGCCTGGCCCGGGACAGAGACCGACAGGCCGGGCGTCTCCAGGGGAGACCTGGAATAGGAGGACCTGGAGCTGGGAGAGCGGTTCAGCGTGCCAAGGTCCTGGAGGTCAGAAGCTCTGGACCTGAGACAGACAGGGAGAATCAGTTACCTTTAGGAAGGCATTTCCATGTAACGACCACCTTAAAGACTGTTCGCTATGACTATACAATAATATTTTCTTTCAGAGCAAATGTCTGTTTTGAACTTTTAACGACTGTGGTGTTGATGTTATCATATCAGACGATCAAAGAGTTCAGACTGCGACCACAGGGGGTCACTGGAAGTGTTGTCACAAGGTGTTATCAGGGTTTGCTGTACGACCCCTGCTGGACATTGTCTTCAGTTTGGGGAAGCATTTCACTTTTCATTCACTGTCCCCAGATATGTTATCTGGACCAGGCAGAGGATGTCCCAGTTAACCCGCTCTCCAGTCAGAATGCACCTTCCTAGATCCTAGGATGCCCTGATAAACCCTAGAAGAGACCACTGTAGACAAAGGATGTTAGAACTCCTCTGGCCTGCTCCTGGCGTGTCTGACGCCTTCTCTTGAGCTCAAATAAGGAGAATGTGTTTTATGCTCCTATCCTGGTGGCTTCTAATTGTTTTTTGCAGTTTATAATTTCGAGATATTAGAATTTCCATGACAACACCTTACGAGAAATCCCCTTTTCTGCCAGTTTTGTAAATCAAATGGCCCCTAGAGCTACATTAACCATGAGCCCCATCTGCCCTTACTATGGAGCCAGACCAAGAAGATATTTGGTCAGACTATTAAAACGAACACAACCTCTATCTTGGGCCGAGCGTCCAGACTTCTAATGCAGCCCAGACTGGTTCCCTACAATTTAGTAAATGAAATGTAGTGTCCCAGATGGAAACTGAAGCTGCAGCCCTGATTTAAAGAAACAAAGAAACACCGCCCAATAAAACATAGAACGCAGCAGATCCCCACATGGTTCTGACTGATATTCGGGTCACGCTGAAGCCGAGGGGCAGCTGTAGTGGAACACAGCAGGATTGCCTCTGATAGACTTTCTCCTCCAGACACTACCAGGAAGGGGTTGGAGACCCCCCTAAGATCACAGGACCTGTAACACCTTCCTACATTCTCAGACATAAGGATGGAGGAACAGTTAAAAAGACCAAGAAAAAAAGATGTTAGTACCACCGGAGGACATGTCCAAGAACACCGTCAGCAGGATACTCAATAACAACTCAATAGGAACCCAATAAGAACCAAATAAAAACTAAATAAGAACTCAATAAGAACTCTATAAGAACAAAAAAAATAAAATAAGAACTCAATAAGAACCAAATAAGTACCAAATAAGAACTCAATACGAGCCAAATAAAAACTAAATAAGAAGTCAATAAGAACCAAATAAGAACTCAGTACTGGATAGGAACTCGATAAGAACTGAATAAGAACTGATGCAATGATAGGCCATCACACTCAACCCCGTTTCTTTTCACTTTCCATGTAACCATATAGGGTCATGTTATTTGTCTCATATCCAGTCTCTGTGCTTAATTGTGGATGCACGTGATGTTCACTGGAATTTCCTGAACATAATCTTTGTTGAAATGTCAAACAGCTTTTACACTATCCACAGTAACTGTACCTTTTGTGACATCTGCTGGTAAAGGTCACAACATAGACTATACGTATAACCAGCCAGCCCCAGAGATCGGGGCTCTCTTCCAGAAATTACCCCTGGTGCATGTTCTTATAACTTTTACCTCCCAGGTGGGCATGAGGGGAGTAGCTGGGGGCCTGCTGGCCAGGGGGGGCTTTAGGAGAAGAAGGGGAGCGCAGATGTAGGGGGGAGGAGGGCAAGGGGGCGGGGCCATGATGACCCATCACCCTCCTCTCCCCTCCTCCTTCCCTCCCCATAACCCCCTTTGATCACGGCAGACCCTCAATGGAGGGCCGGTCTCAAGACAGGTCTGGAAAGGATAGACCCACCTGGATAATCTGCATCTGCATCCTTTCCTCAGTCCAAATAGTTTGTTAGTAATTGAGTGACATTATTTCTGCAGATGTTTCGATGATGGATGATCCAACTCTCATCACGATACAACCTAATTTGGCAAAGTTACTAATAATACTGTTTGTATGCTGTGGTTTCGCCCACCACAGGCCAGCCAAGTGGCATTTTCAGGGACCTGCGGCACAGAGACACAGAAGACGGGGGGGGGGGGTGTAAACACCAGTTTATTGTAGAGAATGGGCCATTTGGAATTAGCCAGGAGCAGATAGAACATGTCATAACAGGGCTCCCATCCTGAGTGAGTGCCAGGATAGGGATTTTACCTGTTGCTTGTTAGACCAACCAACAAGCAACAGGTGTGCAGCCACTCTGATCCCATTCACCTCGATCCAGGTCAGGTCTGGCTTGCATCCCCACACCACAAATGCATAAACTTACGTGTTTCCAGATTGCCATTTGGCCACCGACCGGGAAACCATGACCACCACTAAGATCACAATATCCTGTTGTGCATAATAAAATCTGATTGAAGATGATGATTTTATACCTTTTATTAGGAGTGTTGAATTAATGTTGTTATAGTTAGTAATTAGAAATCCTCTTAATAGTTAATTAGAGAGAATGGTTGTGGAAGATGACTAATTCCTAGACCATGTGTTTGGTTTTATTTTTATTTGTTTGTATGTTAACATTGTCACAAGAGTTTATGTTGTAAAATCATGTTTTGGACATAGTGTTGTGTGAAGATTTTTCACTTTCTCCTCTGAATTGTCAACACCCATTCAGAATGGAGGTGAACCCAAAACCCCGCTTCCTTTACCATACTGCGTCCAGGAAACATCTCAACCTCCTACCCCCTCAGGAGAGTGATTAAGAGAAGCCGTTGACCGTGCAGTTTTCAGGCTGGCCCTCACTTGAGTTAAACAAGTTCATTTTTTATTTTAGTTTAAGTTTTCCTTTCTTTTCTTTACGTCTTTGTTTCACTAAGGTTTGTGTGCAACCTAGATTTTACTTAACAAGCCTGCTCCAGCCCCCAGCTGAAGAATTGTATTTCTTTTTTAGTGTGTTATATCACTAAACCTTGTGGTTTGCAACATTGCATTATAATATATTTTTTTTATTTTTTCAACCGATCCATGACAGATTCAAACCTGACTCATTCAATTAGTGTCCCGACCAGCCCATCTCCCGGAAACCATTCAACCCGGAAGTCGTCGCCATTCAACCTAGAAGTTGTCGGAGAGTCGGATCAGTTTGTTGGGACCGAATCGGCATTCTCTCGGCGACGAACCGTCCCGGTCCGTCCAGGGGGCCCACACGACATGGATGAGGGTCACTGGACCAGACCAGCGGCAGCGACTACCTCCCAATTCCACTCGACCCATGTGAGCCCTGCAGAGCCTCTGAAACCACCAACCACCCCTCAACGATCCCTAACACTTCGAAACACTTCTGATTCTGCTTCATAATGATGATGGGTTGATGTGTCGAATTTAATGAAATCCCCCTTTAGAGAAGTCAAATACCACCTAAGAGTTTCTCCTTTTATTATGTGAATGAGTTAATGAGTCTGAGTCTGAGTTAAAGTCTGTCACCATTTAAAATCCTGCATTCATTGTTTATTTTTCTTCATGTCTTACCTTTACATTTTATTTTCTTTACCATTTATTTTATTGTTTTCATTTTACTTTATGTTTACTATTATTCCATTTGACCAAGTTGATCAGTCTTATAAAATAATTCCTTGGAAATTATTTATAATTATTATATAATATAATTATTGGAAAGAGGTTGTCTGTTGATATTCCTTTGGAGTTGAATTCAGAGGGCAATGTAAATGGTCAAGAACTCCTTAATCCTTCTTAGACTGATTATTTACACTTAATGATTAATTAACTTAAATTAACCCATTAGTATCTCCAACTAAATCTAAACAGGGGTGGTGCCCTAAACAAGACAATTGTGAATTATTAATGATCAATTATTAATTATTAATTATAAATATTAAATATTAATCATTGGTGGTATGCTACACAGTGCATGTGTGCCGGCGGTGTGACCACACCTTGAGGAGGTTCTGTACGTCCTCCACATCTAGGAGGATTGTCCATTTTAACAGATTCATGAACGTACTGGAAATGAATTAACGGTGAAGTTCAGAACCATGGAACATCTGGAAGGACCCCTGGGGATCCCTGGACCTCACGCTGAGAACCACTGGTCGTAAATTAACAAACAACCACATATCCCCTCTGCAGGATTGTTGAGTCCTATCGGACTCAAACCGGGCTGTAACTGATGGTTCTTTGGGTCAATGCTAATGTTGGAGTGAAGCGGCTGCATGGTTTGAAGGAGCTGTCGGGGTTGAGACAGACTCATTCCCACACATCAACAAGTTTCATCCAAACAATGAACGTCTCTTGGCCCTGACTACTCGGCTCAGAACATTTTCCAGTCACTATTATGGGATGTTGTCTGGGAGGTTGTCCAACTATACCATACTATCTAACTGCAGTGAAATGACCGAGAAGAGGGGGGGGGTTATTTGCTGTCGTCTGTTCTGTTGTTAGGAACTTGGCTGATTTCCATCGACCGTGGGCGTATTCCCAAAAGCAGCAAAACATTTTGATCTTAGATGTTCAATTGCTTTTCCACTGAAACTGACCCTATGATCTGCACGTTCCATTTGTATGAAGTGATTCCCTCAGAGAAACGAGCAACAAAATGTTGTTTTCTTTAACGGAGGGAAGATAAATATTCCCAAAATGTTGCAAATGGTGACATTGCATGTTCACTCTTTCATCAGGACACAGGGATTTATTTTAAGCTGCAGTTCATTTTCTGTTAATATTCGTCTCATTGCGACTAAACTACTAATTTACTTCAGTTCATCTCCATGAGATGAACCACAAAATACAACCAGAGTAAAACTTCCAGCTTAGAAAACCATTGTAAAACCATTTTTAATAATCTTGTGAATTTTATCATGAATCTGTTGATGAATAAATAATTAGTATTTAGATAAGGATTAGTCATTATCATTCATAGCAGCAGTAGGATTAATAGTAATACAGTGGTACTTTGACTTAGGAGTTTAATTGGTTCCGTGACAGAACTCATAATTCAATCTGCTCGTATAGCAAATCAATTTTCCCCATTGAAATTAATTGAAAACCTGAGACCTGGCTGGATAGAAATGGCTCAGTTGCACTCATTGAGTCAGCACCTCCTCATTTCAAGTTCATCCAAACCACTAGAGCTGTCCAGAGAGGCGGTGGAGTAGCTGCTGTCTTCTCTGATATCTACACCTGCAAGGAAATCCTCCTCGGAGAATTCACCTCTTTTGAACACCTTGCTACATCTATAAACTGCAGTGCCCCCATTTTAATCATCGCTGTCTATCGGCCACCAAAATCTAAATGTGGCTTTCTTGATGAATTCTCTGAGCTACTGTCCAAGGTCTCCACTGATTATGTTGTGTAATTATCTCAGGTGATTTTAATATTCATGTTGACAATTAAACAGATCCAGATGCCCAACACTTCATGAGCCTGTTGGAGGCGTTTGACCTCACTCAGCACATTTCTGGACCCACCCACAATAAGGGCCATACTCTGGACTTAGTCATATCAAAATGACTAAATATCACTGTACCCTGTGTCATGGATGTTTCTATTTCAGATCACTGTTGCATTTTCTTTGACGTGTCTGCTCTTCCTGTACAACAGAGGGGAACCCCAACAATTAAAAAACGTATCATTAACAATAATACCATTGAAACCTTCAAGAGAATTGTATATGAGTTACCGCTGTTCAACGCATCTTCAACTGACGAGCCTGTGAACAACTTCAACTCCAAAATTCAAAATGTCATTGATAAGATTGCACCTGTTAAAACTAAAAACATAGAAAAACAAAAAGCCCCCTGGAGAAATGGAGCAGTTGCTAGGCAGCTTAAGAGAGAGTGTCACCAGGCAGAACGAAAATGGAGAAAGACAAAAGTTCAGGTTCATCATGAAATTTACAAGGATAGATTAAATCCATACAATAAAGAAATTAAACAGGCCAGACAGTCTTTCTTCTCTAAAATCATTCATGAAAACCTCAACAATAGTAAAGTGCTCTTCTTCACTGTTGATCGACTTATTAATCCACCATCTACAGCCCGTCAGAGATGCTCTCCATTGAAAAATGTGAGTAGTTCGCTACATTCTTCAGTAACAAAAGTATATCTATCAAACAGAATATTAGTGCCTCAACATCCAGAAATGAACCCTCCCTTCAGTTCCCCAGTAATATGACCGCTGCCATGTCCCCCTTAGACATAAAAAGACTGGACGATATTGTTGGCCAGCTCAGGTCCTCCACCTGCCGCCTGGACGCCCTCCCTACCACATGTTTTAAAACAGTTTTTAACTGCCTGGCACATGAGGTATTAGACATTTTACATGGCTCTCTTCAATCAGGTATATTCCCTGCAGCATTTAAAACAGCCGTCATTAAACCACTCCTGAAGAAGAGCAATCTCCATGCAACAGTTATTGCCAACTACAGGCTAATTACCAACCTGCTGTTCCTCAGCAAAATACTTAAAAAACAGTTTTCCTTCATTTTAACAACTGTCTAACCTCAAACAGCCTTTTAGACACCTGTCAGTCTGGCTTTCGACCTCACCATAGCACAAAAAACAGCACTTATTAGAGTTCTGAACAATCTACACATAAACACTGATGCAAAAAAACGATCTGTTCTTCTGCTCCTGGATCTCAGCGCTGCCTTCGACACTGTTGACCATCAGATTTTATTAGCAAGATTACAACAATGGGTCGGCCTTTCTGGCCCGGTTCTAAATTGGTTCAAAACCTACCTACAGGACAGGCAGGTCTTTGTGTCATTGGAGATTTTGTGTCGAACAAAGTGGATATTGTATGTGGAGTGCCCCAAGGTTCGATTCTGGGACCATTATTGTTTAACCTCGATAGGCTTCCACTGGCACATATTGTAAAGAAACACAAAATAAATGACCATAATTATACAGATGATTCACAAATGTACATATCCCTATCTCCTGATGACCTACTCCCGATACACTCCCTCATTCAGTGTATTAATGATATAAATGCATGGATGTCAAATAACTTTTAACAACTGAACAAAGACAAAACAGAAATACTCATCTTTGGTGCCAAGGCTCAAAGACAGAAAATTGCAGCTCATCTTAGTTCTCTGTCCCTGGAGAGCAAGAATGAAGCCACAAATCTGGGTGTAATCATAGACAGCGATCTAAATTTTAAGAGCCATATCAATCAAATCACAAAATCAGCCTTTTACCATCTAAAAAACATTTCAAAATTAAGAGGCTTCCTGTCAAAGGCAGAGAAATTAATCCATCTCTGTGTCTTGTGAGGGCTGCCACTTCTGGTTCCGGTGACGTCTTCGCTTGTGCGCTGTTGCTGCTGCTGTTACTGCTGTTTTTGCTGCTGCTATTGTTGCTGCTGGTACAGTAGCCGCTAGTGTTGTTATTGCTGTTGGTGTGTTGTTGGTGCTGCTAACCTTATACCTTAACTGGTGTTGTCGTTGCCGCTGCTAACCTTATACCTAAACGTAACCATCTTTGGCCTTATTCCTTAACCTAATCATCTCGAACATTATACCTAAACATAACAATCCCTAAACTTATACCTAAACTTAAGCATCTCTAACCTTATACCCTAATTTAAATATCTCTAACTTTGTACCTAGACTCAATAGCTCTAACATCTCTAACGTGAGTGACTTTTCGGGTTCCGGTGAGAGCTAACACTTCCGGTTCCGGTGAGGTCTTTGCGTGTGCACTGCTGTTGTTGCTCCTGCTTTGGTTTTGCTGTTGTTCCTGCTGGTATTGATGTTGCTGCTATTTCTCTTGCTGTGGTTGTTTCTGTTGTGATATTACAGTTAGAGGATCATAAGAAGGGTGTGTTTTCAGAGAGAGAGAGTCAAAGGGATCTCCCTCCCGGGGTCTGATTGAAAAATTGACCCGTAACTTAGGGTTTCTAATTAAAGGACTGTGACTGGATGAAGATGAGATGTTGCACACAGTTGAAATTTCCAGTTCCGGTGACGTCCTTGCTGTTCTTTACTTTGTTGAGATGAGATGGTACACACTGTTGACTCAATACAGATGAGGAGATTTCTGGTTCCGGTGAGAGCTACCACTTCCAGTCCTGGTGACGTCTTCGCTTGTGCGCTGTTGCTGTTTTTGTTGCTGCTGTTGTCTGCTGCTGGTATTGTCACTGCTGGTGTTGTCATTGCTGTGCAGCTGCTGCTGATGCTGTTGTTGGTGCCGCTAACATTATACCTTAACTGGTGTTGTCGTTGCTGCTGCTAACCTTGTACCGAAACTTGACTCTCGCTTGCCTTATACCTTAACTTAACGTAACCTTATACCTCAACTTAACCATCTCTAACTTGAGTGACCTTTCCGGTTCCGGTGAGAGCTACCACTTCTGGTTCCGGTGACGTCTTTGCATGTACTTTGGTGCTGCTGTTGTTGCTGCTGCCGTTGTTGTTGTTTCTGTGGCTGTTGTTGCTGCTGTTGTTGTTTTCTGTTGCTGTTGCTGCCACTGTGGTTGGTGTCGCTTTTATTGTTGTTTTTGTTGTCTTTGTTGTTGCTTTTGTTGTTGTTGTTGTTTCAGGGGCATTCTTTTGTAATGACCGGCTGACAACTACGTTCTCTCTTTCTTTTTTGTATTTCTTTGTAAAGTGCATTGTGTTGCCCTGGTATGAAATGCGCTCTACCAATAAAGTGTGACTTGACTTGACTTGACCTTCGCTTAACTTAAAAAAGCCAATCCCATCACACACACACCTCGCTCATGTTTTTCTATGATTTCATGCTTTAATTCAATCAACATCATCCGCTTCATCTTCCCAGCACTTACTTTCTTAGGACCCATGGTTAGAAAAAAAATGGCCAAATAACTGCACAAAAAGCACAAGACGCGAACACAAAACACAAAAGAGATGCTTCCACGGTCAGGTCACCACGTAAAGTGAACGAGTGAGATGTGGGATGTGGCCGCATTCGCTCGCCACACCAACTAGTGGCAGCACCTTAAGCTCACTCCTCGAAACTCACATTTTTGCTCGCAAATCAATACAAAAAATGGACGGAACGACGGCTCGTAACTCGGAAAACTTGTATGTTAGTGCACTCGTAAATCAAGGTACCACTGAATATTATTATTTTACTATTTTTAGTAGTAGTAGCAGCAGTGGTGGTGGTATTATTATTTTTATTATTATAATAATAATAATTATTATTATTATTATTATATCTGAATCACCCAGACATACCTAGGCATGGTGTTGATTGCGCTGCAGGTTGATTGCGCCTGTGGGCCCTGGCTGCTCTGTAGGTCTGCAGGGCTGCGGTTAGTGAACGCTGGGAGGCAGCCTGCAGGGGGAGACATCTTGGTTTGTGATGAAGAGCTATCCTTCTCCTCCTCTCTATCAGACGACACTGCGCCGTCTTTCGGGTGTTCAACCACATGGACGGTGGTGTGTCTCTCCTCACCACCACCCATCATGTCTTCTCTCCTCCCTGAGGTCTGGGGCCGGCGGTCTTGGACCCTTGAGGGCAGGGGACCGGAGCCACTGTCTGGGGGCCCACTGGACACTAGGGGGCCCAGAGCCGTGCTCCTCTGCTCGGCCAGATTGCAGAGCTCCTCCTGGGACAGAATAGAGTCCTGAGCCCCCGAAGAAGTGGAGATATCTTCCCTGGAAGTTCTGGCAGACAGGGAGGCCTGGCTGGAGCAGCAACCCAAGCTGGAGCATCTGTCCTGGGGCAGGGCCATGTCTCCTCTGTCCTGGGGCAGATCGGCACACCAGTCCTGGGCTAGGGTGGAGCCTCCTCTGTCCTGGGGCAGGGTGGAGTCTCCTCTGCCATGGGGAAGGGCGGAGTATCTGTCCTGGGGAAGAGCGGAACATCTTTCCTGGGGCAGGACGGAGCTTCCTCTGCCCTGGAAAAGGGCAGAGCATCTGTCCTGGGGACTGGCAGAGTGTCTGTCCTGGGGAAGGACGGAGATGAAGTCCCGAGGTGTGCCGAGGGTGGATGCGTTGGTCTGGTGATTGGAGGTCGGAGACTCCAGAGTCTCAATGGAGACGCTCAGCGTCTCCCGGGTATCTGGGAGAAGGAGAAACAATAAAATGTACAAATTATTCAACATTGTGGAGCAAAGTCTCCAGTAAAGAGAGACACAAGGACTTTAGACTTCTACAGCCCATAATACACAGGGAAACTATGACTACTATTTATTCACTGTCTGTTTGGTATCTGACTCGTCTTCTTTGGAGCCGCAAACCTTCCCCATCGCCCAAAGGTGACCTCATCTAATCGAACGTCTTCTCAAACAATAATTGATGCGAGAAGGGAAGCAGGAAGCAGGAAGCAGGAAAGGAAGCAGGAAGGTAGGTGGGAAGCAGGAAGAGGAAGGGAAGCGGAAAGCAGGAAGGGAAGCAGGAAGCAGGAAGGGAAGCGGAAAGCAGGAAGCAGGAAGGGAAGAAGAATCAGGAAGGGAGGTAGGAAGCAGGAAGCAGAAAGCAGGAAGGGAAGCGGGAAGCAGGAAGGGAAGTGGGAAGCAGGGAGCAGGAAGGGAAGCAGCAAGCAGGAAGAGAAGTGGGAAGCAGGAAGGGAAGTGGGAAGCAGGAAGGGCAGCAGGAAGGGAAGAAGAAGCAGGAAGGGAAGAAGGAAGCAGGAAGCAGGAAGGGAAGCGGGAAGCAGGAAGCAGGAAGGGAAGCTGGAAGCAGGCAGGGAAGCCGGAAGCAGGAAGGGAAGTGGGAAGCAGGAAAGGAAGAAGGAAGGGAAGAGGGAAGCAGGAATGGAAGTAGGAAGCAGGAAGGGAAGCAGGAATGGAAGTAGGAAGCAGGAAGGGAAGCAGGAAGCAGGAAGGGAAGCAGGAAGCAGGAAGCAAAGCAGGAAGAGGAAGGGAAGCGGAAAGCAGGAAGCAGGAAGGGAAGCAGGAAGGGCACCAGGAAGGGAAGAAGAATCAGGAAGGGAAGTGGGAAGCAGGAAGCAGAAAGGGAAGCAGGAAGCAGGAAGAGAAGCAGGAAGGGAAGCAGGAAGCAGGAAGGGAAGTGGAAAGCAGGAAGCAGGAAGGGAAGTGGGAAGGGAAGGAGAAGGCAGGAAGCAGGAAGGGAAGCAGGAAGGGAAGCATGAAGCAGGAAGCAGGAAGGAAAGCAGGAAGCAGGAACGGAAGCGGGAAGCAGTAAGGGAAGCAGGAAGCAGTAAAGGAAGCGGAGGGCAGGAAGGGAAGTGGGATGCCGGAAGTAGGAAGCAGGAAGGGAAGCGGGAAGGGAAGCATGAAGCAGGAAGCAAGAAGGGAAGCAGGAAGCAGGAACGGAAGCGGGAAGCAGTAAGAGAAGCAGGAAGAAGGAAAGGAAGCATGAAGCAGGAAGCAGGAAGGAAAGCAGGAAGCAGGAACGGAAGCGGGAAGCAGTAAGGGAAGCAGGGGGCAGGAAAGGAAGCGGAAGGCAGAAAGGGAAGTGGGATGCCGGAAGTAGGAAGCAGGAAGGGAAGCAGGAAGGGAAGCATGAAGCAGGAAGCAAGAAGGGAAGCAGGAAGCGGGAAGCAGTAAGAGAAGCAGGAAGCAGGAAAGGAAGCACTAAGCAGGAAGGGAAGCGTGAAGCAGGAAGCAGGAAGGGAAGCGGAAGGCAGGAAGGGAAGTAGAAAGCAGGAAGGGAAGCGGGAAGCAGGAAGGGAAGAAGCAGGAATCATGAAGGAAAGCCGGAAGCAGGAAGCAACACAGAGGATGTTGATCTTTCTCAAGCCTTTGCCCGGTCGATCCTTCTCTTTTACTAAAGTTCATCTGTACAAAACATTTCATCAACGAGGACAATTCAAAGTGTTTAAAGATATGCACAGCATTTTATAAAACCAAAGAAGGAGAAAAGCACAGAAATTACAAGTATTCCTCGGTGACCTAAGGTGACCGAAGGCAACCCAAAGTGTCCTAAAGTGGTCCATAGGTGACTTAAGTGGCCTAAAGTGGCCTAAGGCCTCAGTCACTGGCACACGATTTCTGTTAAACTTTGTTGTGATTTACTTCACAGCCACAAACTAATGTTTTCGTTGCAATATATTGAAAGGAATATAGTTTAAACAGTATCTCAGCGGGTTTACAGCGGATCCCTCATCAGCTGATCCCTTCTTTAAAGTTGACTTACCATCCAGCGTCCAGCTCTCTGACCTCTTCATCATCCTGTCTTCTGCCTCCTTCTCTGCCATCCCTTCATCACCCTGCCGTCCGTACTGCAGACCCGTTGGAGTGTGGAACGGGCTGGATCCGCAGGTCTGGCTGCGTGTTTGGTTCTGGTCTTTGGTATTGATATGGATCATACTGGCCGGTCTGTCGCTCTCCGGTTGCCCCGGACAGTGCTTCTGGGACTCTGTGTTCTGTCTGGGATTAGCTTGGGTCTGCACTTGCGTTTGGTACTGAAACCGATTTTGGCTATGACTCTGAGGACCCCCGCCTGGCCTGGCTAAAGCTTTTGCTGTGTTATGACCCGCCCCGGCCCGTTTCTGGTGCAGGGGAACCTTCATGGTGCTGGCTTTGGCACTGTACATACGGGCCAGGGCCTGGACCTTGTTCAGAATCCGCTCTGAGTTCTCCAGTAACGCCGGGTGCACCGCCGGCCCCACCTCAAACAGTCCAATACCCGCTAGGTTTGGCCCGGGACCCTCAAGCAGGGTTCTGGGGCGTCGGGACCAGCACCCTCCTTTGGGAAGCTCCTCTAGGGTGCTGCTGGGATGGACCGCCTCTCTCCCCATGGTCCAAACGGACCCTCTCTTCCTGTCTGGGATTTCTGCTGGCTCTGGATGAACCTTTTCCCGTTCTGCTGGTTCTGCTGGTTCTGCGTGGTTCTGCTGCTGTCCGTTCAGAACTGGAGCGTTTGGAGAGCTGGCATTGCTGGTTATGACTCCAGGTTCTTCCTTGCTGGTGGTTCTTGTCTCTTTGTGCTTCATGAAGACGAGGGAGTTTCCTGGTTCCGACGGTCCATTGATGACGGCACCGGTTGCCTCCGTTTCCTCCGCTTGGTTTCCTTTGATCCCCCGTTCTGACACCAGGTCTGGATCCATGTGGTTCTCCTTCCTCCTACTCTTCATTTCATTTTGGGTCGGGCTCGTTCCACCTGAAGCGCTGATCGCCTCCTCAGCTGGAGCAGCCAACGAGAGGGCGAGCGAAGGCTCCGCCTCTCCATCTGTAGACAGGTTCTTCTGGCTCTCTGTCTCCCCCTGCTGCCTAGACGGGTCAAAGCGGGACAGCGACTCCATCACCTCTCCGGAGGGGATTTGGGAGAAGCTGCTGCATCTTCTTTGCCCTGCCTTCTCCTCCTCCTCCTCTTCTTCTCCATCCCTCCATACCTCCTCCTCTTGATCTCCACCCCTCTCCACCTCTTCCTCAGGAGTGTCGGCTGCTGCCTCGTAGTAGCTACGTATCTTCTCGATGATCTTCTTGTGGTGCTCATTAAGGTGGGGCGCTGGTTTGGGAGGCGAGGGGTGAGACGGGGGAGTGTCTGCGTTCTCCTCCCCTCCCGCGGCCGGAGGTGAGACGGGCTGAGAGGCCGACAGGAGGAGAGGAGGGGAGGGAGGAGACGGACTGACCACGCTGTTCTGTCCTTCTCCATCATCACTCTCCTCTCTCCCCCCGGTCTCCTCTGAAGCAGCCGGAGCTTGATCCTCCTCCACCTCCACCTCCGCTTCCACCTCCGCCTCCACCTCCGCCTCCAACTCCACATCCGCCTCCACCTCCACCTCCAACTTCACCCCGCCCTCCTCCGTGTCGCCTCCGCCTCCCATGGGCCCCGGGCTGGGAGGGCAGGTGAGGGGGGGCAGGGGGCAGGTGAAGTCGTTCTGGTCGGGTGGAGGCGGCTCCAAGGCCTGAGGAGAAAACAAACCAAACCATGTGGAATCACAACGACACACTAACACACACACACTGACACACACACTGACACACGCACACACTGACACACACACTGACACACACACTGACACACACACTGACACACACTGTAGTAGTAGTGCTGGTAGTAGTAGTAGTAGTAGTAGTAGTAGTAGTAGTAGCACGGTAGTAGTAGTGCTGTAGTAGTAGTACTGTAGTAGTAGTAGTACTGTAGTAGTGCTGGATACTACTACTACTACTGAAGTAGTACTGTAGTAGTAGTAGTATTGTAGTAGTGCTGTAGAAGTAGTAGTACAGTAGCTGTGTTGTCATAGTAGTACTGTAGTAGTTCTGTAGTAGTAGTACTTGTAGTACTTGTAGTACCTCTGGGGCTCGGTTCTGGTTGATGAGCTGCAGGATCTCCTCAGTGATGGAGAGAGTCAGAGGAGCACTGAGGGGGGCCAGCTCCTCCTCCTGGACACACACACACACACACGTCAGAAGAATGTGATGAAGGAGCAGGTAGACAGACAAGCAGACAGACAGGAGTCGCTGGTACCGGTGGTGTCGGAGCCTTGAGGGCGACGGTTCCAACAGCGTCCTCTAGGTGGAGCTCCAGCTCACTGCTCGGCAACTGGAGGAGGAGGCAGGGGAGATGGAGGGAGACAGGTTAAGAAGGAGGGAGACGGGGAGACAGGGGAGATAGAGGGAGACAGGTTAGAAGGAGGGAGACGGGGGAGACGGGGAGATGCAGGGAGATGGGGGAGACAGGTTAAGAAGATGGGAGACGGGGGAGTCAGGGAGAGATGGAGGGAGATAGAGGGAGACAGGTTAAGAAGGAGGGAGACGGGGGAGACAGGGGGAGATAGAGGGAGACAGGTTAAGAAGGAGGGAGACGGGGGAGACAGGGGGAGATAGAGGGAGACAGGTTAAGAAGGAGGGAGACGGGGGAGACAGGGGGAGATAGAGGGAGACAGGGAGACACACTGAAGGCAGTTCTCCTGCTTCCTGGTAACACCATATTTGGTCAAATCTGATTGAAAAGGGGCGGAGCACATTCACATCAATGGATCAGATGAAGCATGTGTGGTGTGGTGTGGTGTGGTGTGGTGTGGTGTGGTGTGGTGTTGTGTGGTGTTGTGTGGTGTTGTGCGGTGTGGTGTGGTGTGGTGTTGTGTGGTGTTGTGTGGTGTTGTGTGGTGTGGTGTTGTGTGGTGTTGTGTTGTGTTGTGTGGTGTTGTGTTGTGTTGTGTTGTGTGGTGTTGTGGTGTTGTGTTGTGTGGTGTGGTGTGGTGTTGTGCGGTGTGGTGTGGTGTGGTGTGGTGTGGTGTTGTGTGGTGTTGTGTGGTGTTGTGTTGTGTTGTGTGGTGTTGTGTTGTGTGGTGTTGTGTTGTGTTGTGGTGTGTGGTGTGGTGTGGTGTGGTGTGGTGTGGTGTTGTGCTGTGTTGTGTTGTGGTGTGTGGTGTTGTGTGGTGTTGTGTGGTGTTGTGTTGTGTGGTGTGGTGTTGTGTTGTGGTGTTGTGTGGTGTTGTGTTGTGGTGTTGTGTGTTGTGGTGTTGTGTGGTTTTGTGGTGTTGTGTGGTGTTGTGGTGTTGTGTGGTGTGGTGTTGTGTGGTGTTGTGTGGTGTTGTGTGGTGCTGTGTTGTGTTGTGTTGTGCTGTGTTGTGTGGTGTTGTGTTGTGTTGTGTTGTGTGGTGTTGTGTGGTGTTGTGTTGTGGTGTTGTGGTGTTGTGTTGTGGTGTTGTGTGGTGTTGTGTGGTGTTGTGTTGTGTGTTGTGGTGTTGTGTTGTGGTGTTGTGGTGTTTTGTGGTGTGGTGTTGTGTGGTGTGGTGTTGTGTGGTGTCGTGTGGTGCTGTGTTGTGTTGTGTTGTGCTGTGTTGTGTGGTGTTGTGTGGTGTTGTGTTGTGTGGTGTGGTGTGGTGTGGTGTTGTGTGGTGTGGTGTTGTGGTGTTGTGTTGTGGTGTTGTGTTGTGGTGTTGTGTGTTGTTGTGTTGTGTTGTGGTGTTGTGTGGTGTGTGGTGTTGTGTTGTGGTGTGGTGTTGTGTGGTGTTGTGTGGTGTTGTGTGGTGTTGTGTGGTGTGTTGTTGTGATCTCTGTCGCAATGTAGCTTGAATGTTATTCTCCCTTGTAAGTCGCTTTGGATAAAAGCGTCTGATAAATGACTAAATGTAAATGTGTTGTGTGGTGTTGTGTTGTGGTGTTGTGTGGTGTGTGGTGTTGTGTTGTGTTGTGTGGTGTGTGGTGTTGTGTTGTGTTGTGTGGTGTGTGGTGTTGTGTGGTGTTGTGTGGTGTTGTGTTGTGTTGTGGTGTTGTGTGGTGTGTGGTGTTGTGTTGTGGTGTTGTGTTGTGGTGTTGTGTTGTGGTGTTGTGTGTTGTGGTGTTGTGTGGTGTGGTGTTGTGTGGTGTTGTGTGGTGTTGTGTGGTGCTGTGTTGTGTTGTGTGTTGTGTGGTGTTGTGTTGTGGTGTGGTGTTGTGTGGTGTTGTGTGGTGTTGTGTGGTGTTGTGTGGTGTGTTGTTGTGATCTCTGTCGCAATGTAGCTTGAATGTTATTCTCCCTTGTAAGTCGCTTTGGATAAAAGCGTCTGATAAATGACTAAATGTAAATGTGTTGTGTGGTGTTGTGTTGTGGTGTTGTGTGGTGTGTGGTGTTGTGTTGTGTTGTGTGGTGTGTGGTGTTGTGTGGTGTTGTGTGGTGTTGTGTTGTGTTGTGGTGTTGTGTGGTGTGTGGTGTTGTGTTGTGGTGTTGTGTTGTGTTGTGTGGTGTGTGGTGTTGTGTGGTGTGTGGTGTTGTGTTGTGGTGTTGTGTTGTGTTGTGTTGTGTTGTGGTGTTGTGTGGTGTGTGGTGTTGTGTTGTGGTGTTGTGTTGTGTTGTGTTGTGTTGTGGTGTTGTGTGGTGTGTGGTGTTGTGTTGTGGTGTTGTGTTGTGTTGTGTTGTGTTGTGTTGTGTTGTGAGACAAAACACAAAAGTGCCAAAGTCTATGCAACACACAGGGGCGTGCGCGTGTGAACATTTGGATGAACATGAGAACTTACAAATACAATCAATTAAATTAATATTGCAAATACAATAAATTAAATGAATATAAAAAATACAACAAATTAAATTAATATTACAAATAGAATAAATTAAATGAATATAAAAAATACAATAAATTAAATGGATATTACAAATAGAATAAATTAAATGAATATTACAAATACAACAAATTAAATGGATATTACAAATAGAATAAATTAAATGAATATTACAAATACAATCAATTAAATGAATATTACAAATACAACAAATTAAATGAATATTACAAATACAACAAATTAAATGAATATTACAAATACAATCAATTAAATGAATATTACAAATAGAATAAATTAAATGAATATTACAAATACAACAAATTAAATGAATATTACAAATACAACAAATTAAATGAATATTACAAATACAATCAATTAAATGAATATTACAAATAGAATAAATTAAATGAATATTACAAATACAACAAATTAAATGAATATTACAAATACAATCAATTAAATGAATATTGCAAATACAACAAATTCTATTAATATTACAAATACAACAAATTCAATGAAGATTACAAATACAATCAATTAAATGAATATTACAAATACAACAAATTCAATGAATATTACAAATAGAATAAATTAAATGAATATTGCAAATACAATCAATTAAATGAATATTACAAATACAACAAATTAAACGAATATTACAAATATAATAAATTAAATGAATATTACAAATACAATCAATTAAATGAATATTACAAATGCAACAAATTAAATGAATATTACAAATACAACAAATTAAATGAATATTACAAATACAACAAATTAAATGAATATTACAAATACAATCAATTAAATGAATATTACAAATACAATCAATTAAATGAATATTACAAATACAACAAATTAAATGAATATTACAAATACAACAAATTAAATGAATATTACAAATACAATCAATTAAATGAATATTGCAAATACAACAAATTCAATGAAGATTACAAATACAATCAATTAAATGAATATTACAAATACAACAAATTAAATGAATATTACAAATAGAATAAATTCAATGAATATTGCAAATACAATCAATTAAATGAATATTACAAATACAACAAATTAAACGAATATTACAAATGCAACAAATTAAATGAATATTACAAATACAACAAATTAAATGAATATTACAAGTACAACAAATTAAATGAATATTACAAATACAACAAATTAAATGAATATTACAAATAAAATCAATTAAATGAATATAACAAATACAACACATGAAATGAATATTACAAATTCAATCAATTAAATGAATATTGCAAATACAATAAATGAAATGAATATTACAAATACAACAAATGAAATGAATATTACAAATATAATTAATGAAATTAATATTGCAAATACAATAAATTAAATGAATATTACAAATACAACATATTAAATGAATATTACAAATACAACAAATTAAATGAATATTACAATTACAATCAATTAAATGAATATTACAAATGCAACAAATTAAATTAATATAACAAATACAATAAATTAAATGGATATTACAAATACAACAAATTAAATGAATATTACAAATAGAATCAATTAAATGAATATTGCAAATACAATATATTAAATGAATATTACAAATACAACACATTAAATGAATATTACAAATACAACAAATTAAATGAATATTGCAAATACAATAAATTAAATGAATATTGCAAATACAATAAATTAAATGAATATTACATATACAACATATTAAATGAATATTACAAATACAATAAATTAGATAAATTATACAAATACAACAAATTAAATGAATATTACAAATACAACTAATTAAATACATTGAATAAATATATTGAATTCATTACATAGAATGAATGAAACCTAGTTTGGATGGATGGATGGATGGATGATTTTTAAAGGAAGGTTGCTATGGTTACAAAGCCTCATGTTCATCAACCTCCAACACATCTACTCACCTTGAGAGGTCCTGAGGAGGAGAGACAGGTGGAGGGGAGACAGGTGGAGGGGAGAGAGAGACAACGTTTTAAAACCTTTTATTTAACATGTGCTATTTACTGATTCCAGTGGCACAACAAACTGGAAGACGAATGAATGAAGAAAACAACAAAAACTTGTAATGTACTGTTAAACACAAACATCGTCCTCACCCTCAGAGCAGAAAGCAGATTCAATATCTTTCGCTGGAGCTGAACATGGGAGGGAGGGAGAGAGGGGGGGGGAGGAGATGAACGACTTCATTTGATAAAGTTTCTTTATAAAGGTTCATTCTGCACTTTTATCTAATGATCACAATCAAAGTGATGTTTGGTGGAAGGAGCGACGCCCCCTGGTGGAGCTGCTGCTGCTGCTGCTGCTGCTGCTCCATCCTCAGTTGAACTGAACAATTATGAATTTAAATCATAATTCATCATCAGATCAAATAATATTTGTAGAATAAAACATATTTTGTAATTTTCCACTAATCTGAAAAAAATGACTGAGGAGTAAGAGAATCTGTCTCTCTGTCCACCTGTCTGTCTGTCGGTCTGTCCATCTGTCTGTCTGTCCGTCTGTCCATCTGTCTGTCCATCTGTCTGTCCATCTGTCTGTCTACCTGACTGTCTCCTGTTGCGTTTGTAGGGCAGGTTTCCCTCCAGCAGCAGTGGAAGACTCTTCCTGGGTTTTTCGGGGGGTTCTGCAGGGCAAACACCACATTACACCACCTTACACCACCTTACATCACATGACACCACCTTACACCACCTTACACCACATGACACCACATGACACCACCTAACACCACCTTACACCACCTTACACCACCTTACATCACATGACACCACCTTACACCACCTTACACCACCTTACACCACCATACACCAGTAAAGGCAGCACTGCTCTGCTCAACGACTTTAACCTGCACTTCCCACATCGGCCGCTAGAGGCTGCTCCAGGAAGTCAATGGAAAAAGTAGAAACGTTTCACTGGAAACATCCAGTAATAACAGAAACAGTCAGTAAATCCCTGAACCCACCTGAGCCTCGTCGGCCACGATGGAATGTGGGCGACGCCGAGCTCCTCATCAGGCCGTCAGCCTCCAACTGGGGAGCTGGACAGGAAGTGATGTCACACCGCACAAACAAACAAACAAACAGCAAGTAAACAAAACAGCAAGTAAACAAAACAGCAAGTAAACAAAACAGCAAGTAAACAAAACAGCAAGTAAACAAAACAGCAAGTAAACAAAACAGCAAGTAAACAAAACAGCAAGTAAACAAAACAGCAAGTAAACAAAACAGCAAGTAAACAAAACAGCAAGTAAACAAAACAGCGTTCCTCTGTTTAAAATTTTAATCTGCAAAATGAAATCACCAGGAAAACATTATGAAGTGATTGATTCATGAATCTGTGCGTGTGTTAGTGTG